>NC_039360.1:211942160-212242160 GCF_003573695.1 Papaver somniferum | reverse complement strand
TCCGGACAATACTTAAACAGATAAGGATCGTCCCAAAAGAAATGCTTAACCTCGTCTAAAAACCTAGAACGATCTTGCTTACCCCAATGTTGAGGCATTCGACCAGTAACAAGATAATTCACTATATTTGCATACCAATGTGATTGGGAAACAGAGAACAATTGTTCATCAGGAAAACTGTCCCTTATAGGAAGGGAATTATTAGGGGAACTAACAACTAGCCTAGACAAGTGGTCTGCTACTACATTCTATGCACCCCTTTTGTCTCTAATGTCTGGACAAAATTCTTGTAAAGGATCCATCTAATCAATCTAGGTTTGGTATCCTTCTTAGACAAAAGGTATTTCAAAGCAGCATGATCAGTATAGATTACGATCTTAGAACCTAATAAATAGGATCTAAACTTATCCAAGGCAAACACGATGGCTAGAAATTCCTTCTCGGTAGTTGTATAGTTCATTTGGGCATCATTCAGAGTTTTGCTAGCATAGTAAATCACATGGAGTAATTTGTTTTCTCGCTGACCTAGCACAACGCCTATAGCATAATATGAAGCATCACACATAATTTCAAAGGGTAGGTTCCAGTTAGGTGCCTGGACTATCGAGGCAGTAGTGAGTAAAGTTTTAAGCTTCTCAAAAGCCTCTAAACAAGCATCATCAAAGACAAACTTAACATCCTTAGCAAGCAAATTGCAAAGAGGTCTAGAAATCAAGCTAAAATCCTTAATGAATCGACGGTAAAAACATGCATGCCCTTAGAATGACCTAATATCTTTTACGGTTTTTAGGATCTGTAGAGTCTTAATAAGGTCAACTTTGGCTTTGTCTACCTCTATACCCTTTGAAGAAACGATGTGCCCTAAGACAATTCCTGGTTTAACCATGAAATGGCATTTTTCCCAATCAAGCACTAAATTTTTTTCCTTACACCTAGTCAACACTAATGTCAAATGATGCAAGCACTCATCGAAAGATGAACCAAACACTGAAAAATCATCCATAAAGACCTCTAAGAACCGTTCTACCATATCAGAAAATATGCTCATCATACAACGCTGAAAAGTTGCAGGGGCATTACATAGCCCGAAAGGCATGCGTCTATACGCAAAGGTACCAAAGGGACAGGTAAAAGTGGTTTTCTCTTGGTCTTCTGGGGAAATAACGATCTGATTATAACCGGAGTAGCCATTTAAGAAGCAATAGTGACTATGTCCAGCTAATCGCTCTAGCATTTGGTCGATAAAAGTAAGGGGAAAGTGATCCTTCCTTGTGACCTTGTTCAATTTCCTATAGTCAATACACACACGCCATCCCATGGTCACTCGGGTTGGGATTAATTCATTATTATCATTCTGGACTACAGTGATACCTGATTTCTTGGGGACAACCTGAACAGGGCTGACCCACTTACTGTCTGAAATTGGGTAAATAATACCCGCATCTAACAACTTAAGCACCTCTTTTCGAACTACCACTTTCATGTTAGGGTTCGGTCGACGTTGCATCTCCCTAGAAGGTTTGGAGTCTTCCTCTAAATGAATCTGATGCATACACACAGTAGGACTTATACCCTTAATGTCTGCTATAGTCCACCCTAAAGCTTCCTCATTGTATTGAAGTACATTTACTAGCCTACTTTCCTGATCACTATCCAAATCGGAAGCTACAATCACAGGTAAAGTCTCAGATGGGCCTAAAACCACATACTTTAGAGTATCGAGTAGTGGTTTAAGGTCCAACTTTGGGGGCTCTTCTAAAGAAGGAATTAGGGTAGTCTCAGAAACTGGTAACGGTTCGAACCTAGCTTTCCATCTATCAGTGTCTAACACAGGGGTAGAATCTAATAGAGCATTCACCTGTTCAATAATGTCATCGTCGTCAAAATCTAAACCAAAATGGGATAGACAACTTTCTAATGGGTCTTCAGACAAAATGTTTGGTAATGACTCCTGAACTAAGGCTTCTATCATGTTCACCTCTTCAACACATGTGTCATCTAGCTCATGAGGTTGCTTACTGACATTAAAAATGTTCATCTCCATAGTCATATTACCAAAAGATAAACTCATCACACCATTTCGACAGTTAATGATCGCATTAGACGTAGCTAAAAATGGGCGACCTAAAATCACAGGTATCTGGTTCTATGGTTCAGTGACAGGTTGGGTATCTAGGACCACGAAATCCACTGAATAAATAAACTTGTCGACCTCAATAAGAACATCCTCGATAACACCTCGAGGGATTTTAACAGACCTATCAGCTAACTGCAGTGTCATCTGAGTAGGTTTGATTTCACCAAGTCCTAGCTGTAAGTATACATGGAATGGCAGTAAGTTCACACTGGCTCCTAAGTCAAGTAAAGCTTTTTCTACCCGGAAGTTACCTATTGTGCAAGCAATGGTAGGAGAACCTGGGTCTTTGTACTTTGGAGTTGTGGTGTTCTGAATGATTGAACTTACGTGACTAGCTAAAAAGGTTTTCTTATGGACGCTAAGTTTTCGCTTTCGCGTACACATATCCTTAAGGAACTTGGCATAAGCAGGAATTTGCCTAATTGCATCTAATAAAGGACGGTTTATGGTAACTTGCTTAAAAACCTCCACTATGTCATTAAAGTTCGATTCCTTCTTTGTTGGTACTAATAGCTGAGGAAATGGGACTCTAGGCATAAAATCAGACCTTTCAGGAACCAAATTCACATCATCATAAACTTTATCAGTCTCCTCAGCTACTGGTCCTGAGAGGTGAGATTCTGAGGGGTGAACTATGTTCACTATCGGGCATGGTTACCTTATTGTCTACAACTCTACCACTCCTAAGGGTTCTAACAGCATTCAATTGATTCGATGGTTTTGCACCTAATTCATGAACTCCTTTAGGGTTGGGTTGGGTTTGACTAGGAAACTTACATTTTTCTCTCAAAGAATCACTTATCAGACCAACCTGGGTTTTTAACTCGGAAATAGCCTGACTATTTTCTTGTCCTATCCTGTTACTAGCGTGTAGACATTGTTCTACGGATAACTGAAATTTTGCAGTTTGCTGAGTTAACAAGGCGAGAGATTCCTCTAAACTTAGGATTTTCTTATCTGACTGATTCTGAAACTGAGCTAGTCCTGAAGGATTCTTAGTATAGCCAAACCTGGGGGAGCATTAGAATTACTAAACTGACCTTGACTTTGGCCCTTAGACCACGAAAGGTTCGGATGGTTTCTCCAACCAGGACTATAGGTTTCTGAATATGGGTCAATATTTTGATGGTTATCAAATCTAGTGTTATTATAAAGAGCATTGGCTTGCTCTTCAATATTCTGGCCTTCCAAAAAAGGCTCCACTCTACCACTAGTCTGGCCCACTTCTAAAGCTTCTAACCTTTTTGTTATAGCAGCAATTTTGGCATCTGATTCATAGCCTCCTTCTACCCTATTAACGTTTCCTCTACTTAAAAGAATTGTTTTCTGGGGTGCCCTACTATTTTCCCATTGCTGGGTTTTTTCGGCGATTTCATTAAAAAATTCCATCGCCGCATCAACAGTTTGGTTTTCAAATCCACCAGTGCATAGAGACTCAACCATGGTCGTTGTGGAATAATCTAAACCCTCATAAAGGATCTGAACTAGCCTAACCTTTTCTAAACCATGATGAGGACACTGGGATAATAAATCATTGAACCTTTCCAAATACCTATATAAAGATTCTCCCTCTTGTTGTGAAAATGTGCATATTTGCGTCCTAATAGATGATGTTTTTTGCCTAGGGAAAAACTTATTGAAAAGGCAGATGTAAGTTGTTCATATGTCTCAATTGACTCGGAGTCCAAACTATATAGCCACGACTTGGCCTTATCTTTCAGGGAAAATGGGAATAACCTAAGTTTCAAAGCATCATCATCTAAGCCTCTAAATCTTAGAGTACTATAAATTTCCTCAAAATCCCTAACATGGTAATAAGGGTTTTCATTTTGTTTCCCTAAAAAGATTGGGAGCATCTGTAAGGTCCCAGGTTTCAGTTCATAGGGTGCCTCCGTTTCAGCTAACTTAATACACGAAGGACGAGTAGTCCTAGTTGGATTCAACAAAGCTTTCAAAGTTGCCATTTCTGGCGCTATCGGAGCACAGGGATTCTCTCCTCAATCAAAGGACGTTCAAAAACAGACTCTTCAAAATTCGAACTCTCTAGATTAAGGTAATCGAGACACTTCGAACTACTAGGTTTCTCTTTAACAAATCTACCTAGTGCGTCTCTTTTACGTTCAGGCATACAATAGAATTTTCTAAATTGGAAGGGTAAGCAAACACAGATCAAGGCCGACTCAACCAAATCAAACCTATTGATTTCTAGCAAACAAAAAGCATGATGGCTCCACTTAGATTGTTTCTAGACCAGCTTCTAATCCTTCGAACGGGAATTCATTACAATTTAAGCAAACCCCTATGGAATCAATCCGAGTTAACGTATGTTGAATAGAGGCGAGGGAATCTCGGTGGAGCTTTGATACCCAAGGCCTCACCGGTATTACAAGGCGGTGCAGTCACGCATTCAACTTACAGAAACCGTCAAGAACTTCGAAGTATGCTTAAAAGAGTAACCAATATTTTTCGAATGACTTTCCTGTTAAGCTCGTTACCCTATCGGTCTCGTTCTAGTCAAAATTTTAGGCTTAGGTTCGCGTAGGTTACGTGTTCCTAAAGCGGGCAAGAAATGAACGGTGATGAAATCCGAACCCTTATCCTGTATGGCCAGGCCTTTCCCTTTGCTAGAAAAATAAATGTCCGTATTCAGTCATCAACATATATGCATACGAAGGAGTCCAGTAACTCGCTGACAGGGGATTCACGAGTGTTTAGAATCTTACCTCCCGTTCCAGACGGGAGATGAATCGGTTGTAGTCGACTCGGGCCACTGACTCCGATGTCTAGTGTACGAACCCAAGGTGCAGAGACAATATCGTAATTGTCCTCCTTCTCTGCAAACAGTTTATATTTAAAGTACCCTTCCATAGGGTAATAAAAAAAATAATGTCCCAAAGTCCAAAAGTCCAAAAAGTAAAGAAAAATTACAAAAATAATAAACCCTAATACAGTTTTTTTTTTTCCTAAAAGAAAATAAACAAACCCTAAACTAAAATTGTCTAAAATAAAATTGTCTTCTTTTCTGTTCTTTTTGCTTTAATCTTTAGCTCCAAGTCTTTATGAAATCACCAAACTCTTTGGCTCAATTTTCTTTATGATCCAGAACCTGTTGACACAAGATAAATACCCAAAAACATAAAAAAGAACAAAAAAAAAAAAAAAAATCTAAAACCCTAAAAACAAGTCCGCGTCGGCGGCGCCAAAAATTTATGTGATTTGTAGATAGTGGTAAAAGTGGTTCGATTCTCAGACTTGTGAAGGATATCAATTAGACTTAAATTCTAATATTAAAATAGAAAACTCACTAAAAATTATAGCAAACTCAATCAAAGTTGATATCAATATTAAAAGAACACCGAGGCTAAGATTCCGCTATTTTCCAAATTCGAAGTGATTTAATCCAATATTTATATTCATGCAATTTTTTTCGTTCAATTTGATTCTAAACTATTGCAACAAGTAGATTCTCAAAATAACAAGTGTAAATCCGAAGCATAGAACATCAAAAACCTAGGTCCAAGCATGCTCTATCAAAAGAAATAACAATTGCTTAACAAGAATCATTCAAACAATTTTCACTCAAGGAAAAACAATCATAAAAATAATTGCGATAAATAAATAAATAAGAATATACCACTTTTTGTTGGAAAAATAGCTTCCTATATCGCCTCAGCAATGGGGTTTAGCTCCTCATATTAATCATGATCTCAAAATATTTGTTTATGGCTCAAAAGATGATTAAAAAGATGAAAAGTGATAATACAGACGATTCGCAACAGTTTGTTGGTGTTGCAGAATCACTGTTACAGGGATAAAATAGTAGCTAAAGATCTAATGCAACTGCTGTGATGAACGACACATAGGTTCTGCTGTGAAACAATGATAGTTTTCTGCGATAGTTGCTTGTGCGTCAATGTTCTTCGTGTTCTTCCTCTTCAGCAGCAACAGCAGAATAAGGTATTTTCCTGCAACTCGATCTCTGGAGCTCTGTGGTGTTCTAAACTTCTCTGAAAGGATTCGTAAGTCTTCTATGAGCTATCCCAACTCCTTTTATAGCCCACAGGTCGATTTAATCTCCAAGAAATCTCCTTTTTCTTTTTTCCAAAGTTACGGGTTTTATCTATTATTTCCATATTCATACGTGGCTTCAAACACTCCCTGTTTTGCTTCTCACGCGTCTTCCAAACCAAATCCAACGTCCCAGACTCTCTCAAAGATAGTCTTAACTTCAACATAGAATCCTATTTCCTTATCTACCTGTATCTTTCCCGGAATAATCTAAAAATTGCTGAGAATATATGCAACTCTCTGTTTTGATGCAAATCGATAACTACTCATCTTTTCTCAAATATGGCCGCCTTACCTTCCCTGTTTAATCAAAATAGGTTCCTACCAATCCAACCCGACAACCAAATCTGAATATAACTCCACCTTCTACCGAATCAGGATGTCCGTGATAGTTCCTCTCCGTTCTGCTCCAACACGATCATGCTGCCAATTATGGTCATTCAAAACACCCTTACCAGCTCCATTATACTCTAGCAGGATCATCCCAACAATAATCTGCCCTTGAATCTCTTTAAATATCGCTTGAATCTCGAACCCTAATCTGCATGTGTGATGGTTCATTTTCCCGCCAAAACTGATAATTCAAATGTCGAAGATGGTCGCCCCCTATCCAGAGTAGGGGCGCGATTAGCAGCTGTCTGGAAATGGGATGCCCCTTAGAAATTAAGTTACCCCTTATCCAAAGTGAGGGTCTGAATAGCAAATGTCTTCCCATGAACGCAAAAACACTTTTCGAGCCAATTTCGCCGCAAAATCTTATTTTTCCAAAAACACCTACAAAGACATAAAAAGCCAAAATAAATACAAAATCGAGCACTAACAATATATACAATTGAGATTATATCAGAGACAAAAATGTGTCTATCAATAACATGCAAGAAAAGAGAAAAGACCCGCTACACAGCTGGTCATAACCCTAACAATCATAGTAATTTTTTTTTCCAAGACCCGCTACACAGCTGGTCATAACCCTAACAACAAATTTTTATTTTTTTTAGACCCACTACATAGCTGATCATAATTTGCAAGAAAAAATCCTGAAACAGTAAAGTAAAAAGTTAACCACTCCCCCACACTTAAACATTACATTTTCCTCAATGTAATTGAGTCATCCAACGCAAAACTTAAGATGGGAAATTTATAAGATGCAAAAAGTAAACGAAAATATAAAAATAAACAAAATAAAAATACACCTACTGGAATGTACAAAAAGGATCCCCATAAACTAACATTCTGAAAATTTGGGGATCAACCCAAAATACAATATTTACAGACGACAGCTTCACAATTATGCTATGAAAATATGGTGACACTGAAACTGTCAGAAATAGAGAATTACCCCCGAACCTAGTTTTTACAACACATGGAAGTGTGTAAAGAACATAATATAGGGATTCTATGGGGACTAGGTAAACATCAATTGGTTCATGCACGATTTCAGAAATAGGCAAATCCTCTGGGTATTTAGATGCAAAGTACTCCAACAAAATTTAGAAGCACATAATTCTAACCCTAATTAGGTAACTTTTGGAAGTCTAGGGGACTAGAAACAACCTCTAAGTTTGGTGAATTATCTTGTGAGATAGATTCATCTATCGAATTAGGAAAATCATCTACGCAATCATCCACAGGCTCATCTACAAATTCTGTCTGGAACAGAGTGTCACTACAAGACTGATCATCATCATCATTAAATAATTTTTGGCATTCCAGAATTCACAATCTTTGTTCCAAACTAGGTGGTGTGTATTTGTAATACTTCTCATATATAATTAGAGGAGATTCTTCACTTACCATTTGTGGAGCAAAAACTCCATACCGTTGCCTATGCATATATTCACCAAGCGTTATCTCAGATGAGGTTGCCCGATAATTTGACTTTCTATGCTTATATTCCGCCAGCGTCATCTTAGGTGACGTCTCCTCGGAAGAAGTCATCATCCTCAAAAAGTCCCTAAAAACAAACACTAAAAGAAACGCATAAAAAGAATAATAAAATCTAAAATGAAATGAAAATATTGTACAAAATAAGTAAAAATAAACCTAAAAATTAATCTAAAAACAAATCTGCGTCGGCGGCGCCAAAATGATGTAATTTTTGATTTGTTGTTGTAGTAAATAAGAATCGAACTCTAAGACTTGTGAAGATTAAATTTAAAGATTTAACAATAAAAGGAGAGTTACTGGGTCAAGGATTCCACCAAATTCATATCATAAGGATCAATTATTTATTCTCAACAATTATTGCTCAACAAATAAAACAACATCAACTCTGATTTTTCCAAGGTAGATTCTCAAAATATTAGTTATAAATCATAAGCATGGGATATCAAACATTTAAGCAAGCATGACCCATCAAATAAAATGATAACTAATTAATCAAAATCATAATTCTATTTTAATTAGTGTAAAAGTCAAATAGAGAATAAAATAAATTCTCACCCATGTATGAAATTCATCTTCCTCCGTCGACCCAGTGTCGGGGTTTAGCTTCTCATGATAAGAACACATTCAAAATATAATTCATAGATCAAATGATGCTTTTATTAAAGAAAACTAATAGTACAATGAATCTGCAGCGCTGTAAGATCGTTACAGAAATCACCGTTACAAGAGTTGTTGCAAATTCAAATTAAGCGTGCCAAACTGACAATTACGAGTATTGTTTATTAACGACAGTTCTCTGCGACAGTCAGTGGACGTCAATTGTTATTCTTCTTTTTCTTCTTCTTCTTCTCTGCAGCAGTAGAGAAATATGCTATGCAACCCTCTGTTCTTTACCCCTATCACTCGATACCCTTCTATACAGCACCAACACCCTTTATATAGCCAGCAGCACCAAAATATCTCGCTCAATCACTCCAAATATTCCTCCATTACTCGGCAGTAAAAGAATATATCCTCGAGATATTTTCTTCCCTTTCTTTCCTCCTTCATGCGTTCAATTGCTGCAGACGCACTCCATTATACTCGGTTAACATTCAAAAGTGAGTCAACACGCTGTAAACATGCTCAAACTTTCCAAAACAACCCCAACAGAACCCCGTGTATCTCTTCCAATCTGTTTTCTCATTATCGCACGTTTCATTCCTTTTTCTTCGAAACTAACCCACATACCTTCCCTTTTTAGACGAAATAGGGTCAACACAATCAACATGTATGAGAAAATCCCTAAAAACACTCGGCAAATCCTCAGGACTTGAATTCAGAAGAATCCGAGTTTCTTACCTCTGTTTTGCCTCCATACCATTATCCATCCCAATTAGGCTCGTTCGAACAACCATACCAACATTGTTTGGGCCTCTCAATTTCATCCAATCGAATCAGTGATTGAGTCTCACTGAAACTCTTCCAAAAAGTCCATCAGTAGTCTCGGGTTTTCAAAGTTCCCTGTTTTTCTTTCACACGACTAACCAGCCAAACTGAATCGATTCCAACGACCTTACCAGCCCTGTTTGGCTTAGGAAAGAAAACCCAAAAAGTTTTAGCGCTTTAGTCTCCCTCTAACAACTCCAACTTACAAACCTTAATTCTGGTTCGTGAAGCTCAATTATTCCCACCAATTTCAGATTCAAACGAAGAAGAAGATGGGTGCCACTTATCTGAGTCCGGTGTACGAATAGAAATTAGGGGTGCCCCTTAGTAACTGGGTGCCCCTTAGCCAAAATTGGAGTCCGCTTAGTAAATGTCCTTCGGGGGTACCCTTAGCAGTTTTTCGAGCCGATTCTTCCAAAAACGTTTATTTCCTAAAAATACCCATAAACAAGTTTATTAGTGATAAAATGAGTCCCAGCTAATATATTTATGGGTGAAAATGTGTCGCACTTTCGTTCTCATCAACATCCCATAACCACACCTATGGGATGGGAATAAAAAAGTCTCCCCTAATTCCTTCGGGGTCGCCCCTAAAAATGCTAGGAAAACTAGATGCAAAAACAGAAAATCAATTAACAACTCAAACTACTGACTGTTCCCTGACGGTGGCACCAATTTTGACGAGGTGTCAACTCGCAAATAATATATTCCTTACTTCTCTTTAAACTAACTAGAAGTATACAGATAAGCAGGTTCGTCCCAAGGGAGTTGAGATAAAATTGTCAATTCAATTTCGTAATAAGAATAATGCAAGACAATTAACACAAATAAATGCAAATATGAGGATGAGAATGATCAAGGACTATTTCTCAGTTACAAAACGTAAATCTTATTGATATAGATAGTTTCTGCAAAGTATATTGTTACTAACAACCCTAAAATAATTAATATGCTCAACTATTCCGTTATTATCTCATAAGTTCACCTGATACAGAAGCGCTCGACTACCAAATTCTACTTATCAAGTTTCCTAGAAGTACGCTCTCTAGGTGGACTTAAACAAGTGCTCTAAGTTTTATGAAATAAGATTGTTCCTATGATAAAATCAAAGGCTTGAATTACCTGATAATGTCAATTTCTACATATGGGTACTTAACAAAGTCCCATCATCAATACCCATATATTGCTACTTCTGTTTATATTCTCTAGATAATTACCGGTTGAAGAAAACGAAAACTAGCAATAAAATTATGAATTAACAATTTAATTTCGAACTTAAACAGTTAATAAATAATCCATAAATAATATTAGCGCTGTAGAAATTGGCAATAACGAAATAATTGCGAGAAAACAGGCTTTTTAAATATCAACTTAAATTCATGTTCGGACGTCGAAATCGTCCCTAATCAATATGCTTAGCTACTGGAGTTCATGATATGGATGATTAAAGGAGAAACAAAGCTTTTAAAACCACTTAAGCAAACCGAAACATAGAGCAGGTGGACTGTGGTTGTATGGTTCCAGTTGGTGGTTGGTATGAAGTGCTGGTGGTATTACGCTGGTATTGTAGAAAAGATGCACTTGCTGGTGATAATGACTTTGTAGAGGACTGTTGGCGGACTGCAGCTGCCTGATGATGGTCTGGTGATGAGGGACGCGAATTGCAGGTAGAACTCAAGGTGATGATGCTATCACTACGGGAAAAATCATCATTGACGACACATGATAAGAGTTGCAGTACCCCTACGACAACTCCATTTCATGCATTGTGGAACGGGGGTATTGTAGAAAGTCCAAGTTTTTCTACAATGGTTGACAAGTGTTGTAAAGGGTGATGTGATTCATGGTTCGACAATAGTTTGTCAATGTTGTGATTCTCTTTCGATTTTTTTTGATAACCTAACACAACTCTTGCTTGTATTGTAGAACAATCGTGGACAACATAAGTAGCATATCGTAGAAACATATGCAACAACAATTACCAGTATAGTCATAATGTCTAACACAACACCTTTAAGGATTGTAATATTTAAAGTAACAACTTCTGTTTTCAGTAGATGAATACGAAAATACAACTTTTGTTTGGAGTTGTGTGCATAATACTATTTTGAAGAAAAAAATTTAGGGCCGAAACCGAATTCGCATTCGCATTAACGTACCAGTGTAACACATTTACATTCATTCAAGTTAACCTGCTAGTCTTAAACATATTCAAAAAATGGCAGTGATATAGATGTTTGTTACAAAAGTGGAGTTTCCAAAACACACTCTAAAAAGATTAAGATGTATATGAGAACATTCACCCTAGTATGCAACTGTGCTGATTCGAATTTGGAATCGTGTAACTGCTCACCATTGACTTGCTGGTATCAGTGATGAGAATCCCAGGCAAACACAAACCTTTCGTGCCCATCACCATCAAGAGGAGATGCTTAGTTTACGGAAAAAACCATTTAAGCAACAACAGCTGCTGCAAAATGTTGTGCACCAATAATCGTTCAGTTACAGAAGTTGTTACTTGTTGCTGCTGCACCACATCCTTGAGATTTCGTGAAAAGTCATGCACTATCAGTTGACATTCCGTAGACAAACTAAGAATATCTCGGCACCAAGGCTCAACGACAGGCGGTGTCTGTATTGGAGCTGCATCTCTTGAACGCATAGGAGATTGTAAACCAGATCTCCAAGCCATGTTCATCCAGTTAAGATTATGGACTTTGAACTCGAGACCATGCCTGCTGGTGTTCTAAATCTCTAGCATGAATGGCATCCCTGCACAACCAGAAAAGGTCACGCTCAAACAAACATATCACAGTTTTAAAACCCATATTTGCACTTGACCAACCATTAACAAAGAAACTGCAACAGGGTTAAGGCATGCAATAATAAAAAAGTGAAGGAAAGAAAAATATTCCACCAAAACTTTGTAATGGCATTGTCTCACACAAGCCATAAGCGAGAGCTGAAGTTGAAACAAACTCGAGCTTAAGCTAATAAGATCACTAGAGCTGAAAATGTAACAGTTCTGTGCAAGTACTTCAAGGTTAATGTTTATAATCTTTAGCTACTCTAAAATATTCAGACTTAAATCTTCTTCTGAAACAAACAAATTTATTTTCTTTATAGATGACACACAGATGTTCATAGTATTTAACAAACGGCAGGGTAGAAAAGAGCAACTGCGCCTCAATTAAAAAACAGGCAGTGCCTCTCTCAATAGTTAGCAGATGTCAATACCATAGGCTATAATTATGGATTGTTAGACTCAATCCATGGACAATCAATAAAAAGCCACATTCACTACTTAAGATCAAATGCACCTACAAAAAAATAAAACATGTAACTCCTGTATGTGTGTGAACGAAGAACATAGTACAACTACAAATGATGTGATATACGATATTTTAAATTGCTGAAAAAAATCAACTGCACTGCCAAATTCTACTCAAAGAATTATACCAACTAACATAGCCAGTGAATACAAACAAAATAAGTATGCGGGAGAGCAACAAACCTGCTTGTGCATTGGTGCTCCACCATATGCAACAACGACTTTAACACCAGTCTGATAAGAGAACTTTTTCGCTTCATCATGTATCTACAGGACCACAAAACCAAAAATGAGTAATTAGAAATTAGAAAAGTGTATCTACATCACTAATAACAATCATTAAACAGAAACTCAAACAAAGAACTTAGCAATTTTCACCTGGCAAGACAACTCTCTAGATACTCTCCTCTCCTCCTTCAATTTCAGTAGCACTTAATTCAGCAAATTTTTCAGCAACATCAAATGGCTTAAGCAGATACAACCTCACTGCAAATACCCATTCCAATTCCATTGCAACATCACCTGCAACACCATCTTGCCATCACAGGTAACTGCAAATACCCATTCCAATTCCATTGCAACACCAGCTGGTCTCGACCTAAATGTAGATATCCGAAGCACTAACTATACATGGAATAGATAGTCAAAGAATTATCATAGACAATAATGAATCAGGTCTAGAATGGAATGGTTTAATACCGAACTATGAAGTATACTTGGCATAAAACATGAAAGGGTTATAAATCAAAACCATCAATTGAGACACTCAAACATTCATTAAGCACTAAAAACTGACTTTGTTTTAGAACACAAAATAAACTAACATCTACAAGTTCATCTGTCGCCCTAACATGGAAATCTAGCAAAACATAGCAAGAAGAAAACTAAAGCAGCAAACCCTTGTTTTGTTCCCTGTTGACGGCCCCGCTTTCTTTCTTCTTATCGCTGGTTATTTAAACTTGCTCTCAAGGATCCAAGTTGGTCAGAGAAAGCCTTAACCGAGCCCAATCCAGCTGCTGGTCCACAACATCACTTTCCATTATCTGAACCTGCTCCAGCCACAACACCTTCTTGTTCTGTATCCCATCTGAGCATCAAGTTTTTCTACTTGGCTGTTGCACATCACCAGCACCACTTCCCATCTCTGTCCCAGTTCGACTCCATCTCTATTTCCATATATACTAAGCACCATTTCCAAATTTCATTACCACTGGTTGCACGAACTCCAGCCAATTACCCATACAACTCCATTTCAGACTCAAGGCCATTACCATGTCTGCATACAACTGAACCCATTGATGTGGCTGTTGTTACCATTAAACAGATCACCACTAACTCAAGTTTCAGACCACTCCAAGAACCCCTTATAACAGATCCACTCCAGCCAACAAACTCGTCAATCGAGTCTTCTCTATCTCAAACACAGCTCTCATCTGGATTTCGGCTCAAAGACAATCGATCAATACCCCCAAATTGTATTTGCTGCTGTTGCTTTTTATCAATGGAGAATATCAATCGATGCCAAAACTCCCAAATTCTGACTTGTCTTCACTTGTAATCAACATCGAGTTGCAAGTATCTCGTCTTCATTCTCATCAGCAGAATTATCCACACAATCATCACCATTAGCTAACACCAGAATTAGGTCAATCAATCATTGATGTTGCTGTTGTAGAATCACCATGAATATCTTCCATCTGTACCCAAATTCAATCACCATAATATGCAATTCACTCAAATACCCACAGAACTCTCCATTCTGGACTTTTGTACCTTCAGATCTTGATGTTGCTTTCACCAGTTTACACCTCTAACTGAGATGCTAATCGATCCCACAGCCCCAAGTTCAATCATGCCAATAACTCAATCAGCACCACTGTCTCAAGAAAAATTACCCTCTCAGGATCTCAGATTACATTCATGCTTCTTGACTTGATAAGCACCTTCAGGTACTGGAGTTGATGTTCGAATTTGTAGGAAGAGATTGAACTCGGCATCCTGAAAATTAACGAATTCCAGATCTCTTTCTCAAAGAGCTGCTGCCATGAATTGCTTCTGCAACTCCCATTATCAGACCCCATTTCTATGAGGTCGCCTTTTCCTTTTGCAGAGACTTAAGTAGATCTTTGGCAAAGCAGAAAAATGAGAAATGAAACTTCAATATGTTCTTCCTAGAGAAAAGATGTGGTGAGTAGCAAGACACGTTCACTTATCTTCTTGCACACACGATCTTCACATGCTCGAACCATTTAGTGGATGGCCAGATTTTGTTGGGTGGTTGAGGGAGGGTTTGGTGGGTGAATGAAAATGTTGGACGGACCAGATTTTGTTTGATCCACTCATACGGATTGGGAAAATGATTTCACGGTTGAGATTGTATTTTGGGATGCTCCTACGGATTAAGAAGCATGTGTGTTTTTCTTTGTGCTAATACACACTCATGTATTCGGTTTTATTATCAACCTTCGACACGAAAAAAAATCCAATAAAAATATGAATAAATTTAGCATATTGTTATCGACATTCTGATATAAAAAAATCCAAAAAATGTATAAGAATGAGGCTTAAAAATAAGAAATGAATTCGATAATTGGTGTGTTTCTTTGTGCTTTTGTGCTTTCTCTTTGTGCTTCCGGTTAGAATTTAGACTAGTTACATAGGTCATGAAATAATTTCGACTAGTCATACAGGTCATGAAGTAGCTTTAGTTCACATTAGTAGCATGATACATCATTGAAATCGATAAATATGAAGCTCAGTGTCGATTCAAACTTCAAATGTGGTATAACGACATACAAACTATGAACCAAGAAGCTCTGAGAGGGTTCTGACTTCAAACTTAGCATGATACATCATCAAAATCGATAAATATGAAGCTCAATGTCGATTCGAACTTCAAACTTTGTATAATGGCATATAATCTATGAACCACGAAGCTCTGAGAGGGTTCTGACTTCAAAATTAGCATGATACATCATCGAAATTGATGAAAATGAAGCTCAGTGTCGATTCAAACTTCAAGTTCGGTATAACGACTTACAAACTATGAACCAAGAAGTTTTAAAGTGCACAAAAACGATGAATCCAACCATTTACTGGTAAGATTCCATGGAAATATTCTACGAAACCTTAAACACACACAAAACTTGGTAAGAACGATGAATCCATCCATTTACAGGTAAGATTCCTTCGGAATATTCTATGAAACCTTAAACAAAATATATTTTTGCATATTGTATGCATACCAGGCTCTGAGATCGAAACCTGGCCGGGAGTGGACTACTATAAGTCAGAAACTTGGTAAGAACGATGAATCCATCCATTTACAGGTAAGATCCCTTCGGAATATTCTACGAAACATTAAACAAACCCTATTTCTGCATATTGTATGCATACCAGGCTCCGAGATCAAAACCTGGCCGCGAGTTGACTACTGTAAGTCAGAAACTTGGTAAGAACGACGAATCCATCCATTTACAGGTAAGATTCCTTCGGAATATTCTACGAAACCTTAAACAAACCCTATTTCTGCATATTGTATGCAAACCAGGATCCGAGATCGAAACCTGACCGCGAGTTGACTACTCTAAGTCAAAAACTTGGTAAGAACGACGAATACATCCATTTACAGGTAAGATTCCTTCAGAATATTCTACGAAACCTTAAACAAACCCTATTTCTGCATATTGTATGCATACCAGGTTCCGAGATCGAAACCAGGCCGGGAGTTGACTACTACAAGTCAAAAACTTTGTAAGAACGATGAATCCATCCATTTACAGGTAAAATTCCTTCAGAATATTCTAAGAAACCTTAAACAAACCCTACTTCTTCATATTGTATGCATACCAGGCTCCGAGATCGAAACATGGCCGTGAGTGGACTAGTATAAGTCAAAAACTTGGTAAGAACGGCGAACCCATCCATTTACAGGTAAGATTCCTTCAGAATATTCTACGAAACCTTAAACAAACCCTATTTCTGCATATTGTATGCATAACAGGCTCCCAGATCGATCCTGGCCATGAGTGGACTACTATAAGTCAAAAATTTGGTAAGAACGACGAATTCATCCATTTACAGATAAGATTCATTCAGAATATTCTACGAAACCTTAAAAATTTGTAAAGATGAACCCTTTACATGTAAGATTCCATCAGAATATTCTCTGAAACCTTAAACAAACCTTCTTTTGGATATTTCTACCCAATCTCAAAAAGCCTAAATTTCTAGAATTTAGTGGGGGGTGTTAGAGAAAATAGTTTTTATCATAAGTGAGAAAAATTTAGTAGAACCGGAGACCAAAATAATTTTTAGCAGAAGTGAGAAAAATTTAGCAGAAATGAGAATCCCCCAAACCTCATTTTTTCCCACATTCTATATTTTAACTTCAACAACACTTATAAGTGTTGTTATACGTTTCTATTAGAAAAAAAAGAAAAAAACCTAAACTTGTGAACTGTAAGGATGGTTGATGAGCTAGACATCCATGCATTAGGTTCATGTTCGAATCTCCCCTCTAACATATTTTTCATTATCATATTTTTGTGTTCTTCAACAACACTTGTGAGAATTGTGATAGGCTAAGTCACTACACTTATGAAACAAAGTTGTTATACCTAAATGTCGTCACAACAATTTTGCTAAAGGAGTTGTCGTTTGTTTTCTTAGCGCAACCCCTTGTTCCTAAGGGTTGGTAGTGATGATATACGACAACTCTTCCTTTGAAACCAGTTGTAAAACATAGGACTTTCTACGATGTATAGCGAAGTGTTGTAAATCTCCAGTTGTACATGTATATTTTTCCCGTAGTGTATAAATTATATGCAAGTATGCGGCGGTGAAGTGGACTGTATGCAGATGGTGGTGATGGAGATGCAAAAGATGGACGTACTGTAGCTGTTGTTGGTGGGTATGCAGGTGGTGAATGCGATGCAGATGATGGTGGACTCTGTATGCAGCTGCGACAATGGTGATAAAGATGGTGGCCTTGAGAGGAGGAAAGATCCTCTCTGTTAAGATGTGAGCAGTCGTGAGGAGTATTGGATATATCTTTGCTGTAGGTTTTAGTCTTCTTTTCATATCTTTCAGAATCCCTTTTTTTCCTGTCTTTTTGGCAACTGTTTTCATTCAAATCTTCTACCAAATCGTCATCAACTAATCGTTCCTTTACTTAAACTCCAAAATATACCTTGACCAACTGAACACAATCCTTGAGAGCATAGTTAGCTGCGGCTAGACTTGGCAATGCACCTGATTTAGTGACAAGATCATGGTAATCGAACTAGGTCTTCTTCCCTGATTTCTTGACTTATCGGCATCAACAAGTTTCGTGTCCCACTTTACTGCAGAACCTCTCGTGAACCTTCTTGCCTGAACTTCCAACACTTCTCACAATGAAACCAAATCACCGGATCCATATGGCTAGAGCAGCGAGCAAAGAGTAGAATGTTGGGAGACAATAATGACTATGGATGCTCCTAAAGAATATAAAGTTCTTTTATGTTGGGATACAATTCTTCACATGGTGCCGCCACTGCGCACGAGGTTGCTTATACTCTCGGGCACCGTCGCAACTCTCAAGCATTGCTCGAGTCGGTATCTTCCAAGAAGAGGACATAGTAGGATGAGGATAACAACGGAGTTTGAACGGGGACCGGAACTTCTATAAAAATCACTTTCCTTTTAAAAGTCTAACAATATCCTTTTTCCAGATCAATATAGATTTCGATAAAGACACGCGTCTTATTTTTATTAGAGGAATAGGACGAAACGGAAGAGACGATCCCCTATATATAGGTTGATAATCAAATCTTCTCCCCTCACAATAAAATCAAACTTTCAGAGAAGCGAGACATCATCAGCCCGTAGGGTGTTTAGAGTTTAAGGTGTTTTCAGGATTCATTATTCGAAGAAGCGAGAATGTGTGTTTCAATGGAGGTTGAGAATTGCTCAGGTTTTAAGTTGAAGAAGCAAGAAAGTTGTGTTCCGACTGTGGATGAGAATTGCTCAGGTTGTAAGAAAAGTACAATAGTGGTATTTGATCGCTCCGCTGGAGACATGATCTGTATGGAATGTGGTCTTGTCTTAGAATCACACTACATTGATGATACTGCCGAGTGGAGGATCTTTGTAGATGACTACGCGATTGATAATGACAGTGTCCGCGTTGGGGAGCAATCAAATCCTTACCTCGCTGATGGTGGCCTCTCCACTGTGATCGCAAAGCTAAGTGGCAAATCTGGTGGTAATTCTTTCATGTCTTTTGGTCGACGTTTCAACAATCGTTGTTTGAAGCCCGACCAAGCCGGCCTTATACAAGACTTGACAACCATGGCCACCATGTGCGACAGGTTGGGGCTTGTTACGACCATCAAGGATAGGGCGAGTGAGATATATAAGAATGTGGTGGCACATCAGAAGTCCCGGGTAGGAAAAAACAAAGATGCATATTTGGCTGCCTGCTTGTTGATAGCTTGTCGAGATGAAGACAGACCTCGCACCATGAAGGAAATTTGCTGCGTTGCCAATGGAGCAACAAAGAAGGATATCGGTCGCGCAAGGGTTTACATAGTGAGTCAACTGGGAGTAAACTTTGGAAAGGGAATACATGCAGGGGACTTTTTGAGACGTTTCTGTTCACGTCTTGGTATGACCAACCAAGCTGTTAAAGCTGCCCGGGAAGCACTTGATAAGTTGGAAGAGCAGGATGTTGATATAAGGAGGAGCCCGGTTTCAGTTGCAGCTGCTATTATTTACATGATAACCCAATTATCCGCCGATAAAAAACTGCTTCAAGATGTTTCAGATGCAACTGGAGTTGCAATAAGCACCATCCAGAATACCTACAAAGACATTCATCCTCATGCCCCTGGACTGATACCAGCTTGGTTTGCTAAAGGGGAGAATCTCAACACCTTGTGTGATTTTTAGATTGTTAGTGTTAGAACTTGATGAGTTTCTGTGCAGAATGTTAGCATTTTTATTTATCTTTTGGCAAATTGATTGCGGCAAGTTAAAATTTTCTTAATAATTCTGTTCGATTATATGTATTTTTTGTGTTTGTTTATCTAATAATTGTTTCTCATTCTAGATGGGAGATACGTCCTGGAGACTCCAAGCACATCTCCTTCTGGCATGACAATTGGCTCGGTGCACAGTACTTAAAGTTCTTTGCCCAGGTTTGGTTATGCTGGTGAGAAACAAAGATGTCTTTTTTATGGGACTGTTTTAATTAAGCATCTGGAATTTGAACTTGAGGAGTAATTTTAATGATGATATATTACTGGAATTTCAGAATTTTTTGTTGGCAGTTGGGGAAGTGCCACCTTTTGATGGGGAGTTGGATGTAAGATACTGACGCCTTGATCAAGATGGATTCAGTGTGAAATCACTTTACACAAACCAACTGCATAATCTCGGTAAGGTACTTGCACCATTTCCTTACATGGGAGGCTAAACAAAATTAATAGGCATATTTGTACTCAGTTGCATAACTCTTGTATCTTATACGGGAACGAAGAAAAGAGTCTAATGATTATATTCCCTCTCCTTCTAGAATGAAAAGGTGATAGTATCTCTTTTCTAAAAATAAAGGTAGGATTTTGTGACATTTCAAAGTGGCTGGAAAGGTTTAGTATCAGTAGTCTCCTAGAAACGGTTTTCCCGAAAGCCCAAGCCGTGATATTACTTGGTATTGGCCTTCAAAAAAAGTCATTCTAGTTGAACGGTTTGGGCCGTGTGACCTCTCATTCCAGCCGCTATTTTTGGGGTCTTTTCGAAAGAACATAACAAGTGTGCTTCTGAGAACGGTGACTTAAGCTCTAAAGAAAGAGCTCTACTTTTCTTTTCTTCTTTTTTTACCGAGTCAGCTAGTCACACTTTAATGGGACTACAAATTTTTACAACTCCAAAAATTGCTCTAATTAATACAGCATCATTTACATATATACCCTCATTTTTTAATTGATTTCGTTGGCTGGAACAAAAATCTTCCCTTCTTTCTCCAACAACAGATCTCATGATTAACTCAAAACTCCAGTAATAAAAACATGGATATTGCTAAATCTTCATTACTTTAATCGATGCGAAATGAAAAGAAAATTTACCCAAATTTAAAACGTTAGAACAGCAATAGTTATTGCAAAATCATCAAGTTCCCTAACTTTTTTCTTTAGATTAGTGGCTTGGTTTCTCTATACAGATGAGCTAGATGATAAAAGAAAAAAAAAGGATTTCATTCATAAAAAAAAGAAAGAAAAAAAAAAAGAGAAAAGGAAATCGTTTTAATCTTTGTTTGGGTTCTATCAAGATAGATATATCTATGGTTCTTGATTAAACTTGATTTAATTGCAGTAAGAATAATGGTGGTCGAGTATCATGTCATATATTAATTTCGGTTAAGGTGAATATGGAATTTTTAAAAAACTGATTTTCAAAAGGAAAGTTAAATAAACAAGTGGAGGAATGGAGGAGAAGAACATAAATGGAAAGAAGAAAATGAAAAGGAAAGTTAGAAAAGAGAGAGAAAGCCGTGATTCTTACTGCCAAAATTTTCATTTATTAACAAACATATAAAGGGCGCTTCGGATCGTCCGTGACCTAATAAGGTGTCCCTTTGTGTCCCATTAATAGTAATTTGCCATGTGTCAAATTAGTTTACCGTAAATCACCGTTAGAAAGTAGAGATAATCAAGGAAAGAAAAATCAAAACAACAAATACTTAGACTAATTTATAGATATCTTTGTGCGGAACCTACTTTTTAACCAAAAGATATGTATCAACAGCATCCGTGGATTACGGTAGCTATAACAAGAATTGGCTGGAAAAAAAATGATGAATTAAAATGAGAAATGGATTGAATCCCTTGTCCTTTGGCTATTATATTAACGAAATCAAATGAGGTCTTTATTTATACAATTTAACATGATCAAACTTTAAGAGCTATGGGTGGTAATAGTGATTTCATTTATCATTATCATAGGAAAAATATAGAGTAGAATTCCAAAATAACAGAGTATGGGCATATTAAACTGCATCCTTGTTTTACAAAGGAAAATTACAAGAAGATCATCCTTTCTGAAGGAAAGGAACAACATTTTCACGACATAAACAAATCTAAAATTTTACTTATGTGCAGCTGCATCTTTTTTAATCTAACATTTGGAGGGAAACTAATACTAATGGAAGAAAAGAGGAGAGGGTGCAGATCCCATGTCCCCTTCCTCCATGTGCCCTCGTGTCCCACTAGTTAGATTTTGACACGTGGCTTCCTTTTTTTTCCATAATTCAATTATCCTATTTACGGTTAAAGATAATTATGAAAACATAAAAGCATATATAATGTTACCTTTTTTATCTCCCGAACCAAAAATCTACATCTCTCATTCTTCTTCTCTTTTCTTTTGACTGCGCTTTGAGATTATCTGGAGAATGTTCATCACAATCTTTTGGAATGGTTTCCGAGTTGAACTCTTGTAATACAGTGAACTTCAAAACGAGTACGAAGATGTTACATATATCTTTACTAACTCCTTATTAATCAATAAAGTTATGAGTTTTTTCCATCAAAGAAAATAATGTAGCCAGCAAAGTTTAGATCAAATAAATAAATGTGAACTTAATATCTTGTAATCTCATCCAAATTTTTGTTACAAGGATTGCGGCAATTAAACAATAAGACGCAACTCCAAACATTCTACGGTGGCCATCTGATCACTGATTGGCTCAAAAGCTTGTCTTCTCGTCTTACTTGGATGTTAATTCAGCATTTCCGATTTGGAACTGTTTGGAACTACTGGCGATAGTTATAGATTTGTCGCGTTTGCAATCCTTGTCCTTGTAATCCTTGTTGTTCCTGCAATAAAAGCTAAACATCATTTTCTTTCTTTTTTTTTCACAATAATAGGGTATTCAAAGCAAAGTTAAGCACACAAAAATTACCTGGAAGGTGTTAAATACACCGTCCGAGTACGATTGGTAGTAGGCTCCCGCATTAGATTGCTGTTTGGAAAAATATATACAGTCAAATATTACAAAGCTAAATAATTAATCACCAATTGATTGCAAGACATGTTAACATTGCTGGATCGAATAAGTGACGAAATAAAAAATTGTACCTGAACAAAGAACTGTGATGCCATGGGCATATACCTTGTTCCATACCAAGCAGTATCCTGTCATTTAGAGAATCTTAATTAATACATATATATGCACACACTTATACACATGCATTTAGGACTGTAAAATGATAAAAATAAATACCTGTGGATGTGGAGGTGGATGGGGAAAATGGCTTTGTGAAGCCATAACATGCTGGGAATCACTATTTTTTGGATCTACCAGGGTTCTTCGAGCTCTTTTCTGCTTGGTAGTGGCTGTTTCTAAAGCGCCCTTTTTCTTCTTATTAGTCTCTGTCTCTAAACCGCTTTGTGGCCTTTTGGAGCTAACACCTACTTCTTTTTCTTTGATTTTTATTCCCCTCACATTACCATTATCACCGTGGATGGGTACAACTACACTTGGCTCTTCTAGATTATTGGTCGTTGGCAACATTGCTTGTGAATTTTCTTTAGTTGTTATTCCTCTGAGAATGCTAGTGTGTTGTTAAATCCTGACAAAGCAATTTCATATGCTTCACTTGACTCTGATGCTCTTGTCGCCAACTGAACGTGTAGTCTACACAACTCTCTGTAACGTTTTATTATATCTCCTTTGGGGTCATTTCCAGTGGTAGCTATTGGACTTATTTTTACACTGCCGGACTTCACATCTTTCGTCCACCATTTTAAAATGTACTGAGTAGGAATACTTTTAATGTTGTGCAGGGACAAAACTTTTAGAGCATGTGAACACAAGATGCCTGCGAATTCAAATTTCCTGCAGCTACAAGAGATGTTATTATTTTCCATATCAAAGATGATTGTTCGGTGATATTCTTGCGCATGAGGAATAACTCCATATTTTCTAACTGTCGTACTAGTGTCGCCAAGGTAATTCACGGTACAATCATGAGCTCTACATAATTGTTTCTGAAATAATTTCAAAACCTCATGTGTATATACGATTGCTGCATGTTTTAAAATCTTTACCGGAAATGAAAGTGCAGGGAAGCTCTGGCTTGCTTTGAAGTCTGCTTTTAACTCTTCATAACGACGATCATCAACTAGCCCTTCAAAACGACGAAAAAAACGCAACATATCATACTTGTAGTTGACATATTTTTTTACCAAACTGTTCAAGCTTTCACTTCGTTGGGTGGTGGTGATTTCAGCACTAAAGGTATTTCTTCCATAAACCAAAGCCCATTTTTCTTTTATATTGAATAATCTGCTCAACCATTCATTATCTTGGAGCTTATATTTCTCAAGCATATTTTTCCAAGCATCTATAAATTCTTTTTCCTCCTCGTAATCATATACACAGTTGCTAAATTCCTTAGCGAAGTTATCGAATTTTTCAAAAACATGGCTAAGATGTTTAGCTGCATTTTGAAATATATGCCAAATGCATAACCGATGGGTTGTTTCCGGCCACTCCGATGCTAAAGCTTTTGCCATTGCAGCATCCTGATCAGTAAAAATACTCTTTGGTTTCTTCCCGGACATGGTTTTAGCAAAAATGTCAAACAACCACTCAAAAGTCTCTGCAGTTTCATCATACAGAAGTGCAGCACCAAATATGACTGATTGCTTATGATGGTTAACTCCAACAAACATCGCAAAAGGTCTTCCTTCTTTGTTTTTTCTAAAAGTGGTATCAAAACAAACCACGTCGCCAAAATAATCATAGTCTACCATCATTCTGGCATCAGCCCAAAATATATTAGTTATTAAATCCTCTTTATCCACTTGTATGGCATAGAAAAAATTTGGATCAGTCAATTTCTTCTTTTGCAGATATTCTAATACACCTCCCGTATCTCCTGTTTTCATTTCTCTTGTTCGCTTGGTGCGGAAATAATTTTTATAGTCAAGTGGAATAAATCCAAGATGTTCCCGACCGCCTGCTTGTCTAATCATAAATTCTACTGTTTCTTTAGGATTTATTCCAGACCTATCCGCCATTTCGGCTTGAGCTATATTTATAGCACTCATTTTCCTATGAGATCTAAAAAGATGTGTCTTCGAAGGACTAGATGTAACATGTGTATGATTAGGAATAAACTCAATGACACGATACATATCACCATTTGAAACACAACTGATTTTCATCCTAGCTAGACACTTGAACCTTGTTTCTGCACGGTGAGACTTGACATCGGCGGCATCACGAGTATCTACATCACGTTTACCTTCAGCATGACAAACAAATAGTCTATCTCTCAATTTCTTATTGCTAAAGAAATGGGATTTACTTTTTCTCACACTAAACCCAAAATAGAATGCATACGTATTATAAAAAGTGTAGGCTTTGTCTTCTGTTTCAAACTCCATTCCTAGTACTGGAATTTGTTCTTTTCTTATTCTAGAGTGAATTGATTCAACACATGCGACATTTTCATTCGACTCTTCAGTAGAGATATCATCTAAAGAAATATTTAGGTCGATGCCCTTACCTAAATCCAATTTGCGCCGCACTTGGAGATCGTCTTCTTCAAGTTGAGCACCGTTGTGTAAACCCTACAAAATAAAAAAAAATATAAACTTTAAGCTCCTTTTAATAGTTTTGGTTTTACAATTTAATCATATAAATTAAAGTGCTAACATAGAATTTCAGCAATAAGGACTTGAAAATGATATAACTAAGTTCAGTAAAATACCTGTTGTAATTGCATCCTCACTATTGGATGATCATTAACCTATTAGATGTGTTTCCCTTTAATGAAATTTTTTTTTGATACAAAAACTTTGTTATTCATTCGGAACCTCAAGCTTGGATTTTTGGTTCGGGAGATAAAAAAGGTAACAGTATATATGCTTTTATGTTTTCATAATTATCTTTAACCGTAAATAGGATAATTGAATTATGGAAAAAAATGAAGTCACATGTCAAAATCTAACTAGTGGGACACGAGGGCACATGGAGGAAGGGGACATGGGATCTGCACCCAAGAAGAGAAGACCAACAAGAAAGAGAAGTCGAGAAGACCAGCAAGTTACGAAGTAGGTTTGGTAAAAAAATATCTTTAATTTGTTAAGTTTTCATTTTTCTTCCTTGATTTTCTCTACTCTCTAACAATGATATCTTTTTTTAATTATGAGAAACTCATTTGGACACATGGCAAATTATTACCAGTGGGACACAAAGAGACACCTAATTAGGTCACAGACGATCCGAAACCCATTAAAGAAATATTAATCTCGTTGTCAGAAAAAAATTAAGGAATTAATATTATGCTAACTTATTTCAATTGCCTGCATAAACATTTCTATTCCCTATATAAAAAATGGTTTAAATTACCCCTATTAACTTGTATACAAGTTAACGGGACCCTTTATTTTCTTATCAGCGACAAGTGCTCCGCACGTGCGGCATGAGGAGTCTATCACTTTTGTCTATTAGTAGAAATTTTACAAAGTTAGTTTTTGAACGAACTTAACTGCTAATTTATCCTCACATTATTTTAATTACTAATATATCCTCACATTATTTGTTTCTCAACACTTATATTGGCATGAAATAAGGCAAGATGGTCTAAATGAAAATTGCAGTAGCCAATACACCCGCGTTTCTAGAGATATCTTTCAAAAATATCTACTCAAGGCATGGCCCACCTTCTGTTTTCAGTAGCCAATACACGTTTTTTTTTTATTATTATTTGTTAATAGTTAATACCGATACACAGTAAATCAATGCATTGAAAAAAAATAGATGCGCCTAGAAAACTAAGTCTGTCAATGGTCCAAACTATCCCTAATTAATACCAACAATGTATATTCATGAAAATATTTTAAAGAGGCAAAATAGGAAATAGAATGTGCAGCTTCAACTAACCATAGTTAGCTTTATATAATAGAATAGATAAACAGAGATTTACTCCTCCTTTTTTTCTTTTTTTTTGAGCGGTGGAAATGTGTGTTCCACAGTGTAGCTGTTACAAATCGGGCTGTATTGAGCCGATTTATAGCCTCATATTGATGGGCCCCAAAATAAAACTTCCTATGGACTATGTATTGTACTGTACTCAAAGGGCCGTTCGAAGAACCCTGATTTTGGGCATACCAAAATCTTTCAAGGCATACCACATGAAGACAAAAAAGGTTGTAAAATAGTAAAATCAGATTACCCCTTAACCCAAATTTTTTTAATGACAAATCTGCCCTTTACGATTAGTGTTAGTAATATTGATTAGTGATTAAATATTTTGTTTAGTGATTAAGATAATTTTCAGAATTATAAAAGGTTGTTTAGATGATTTTTTTGATCATGGTTCGGCGAAACATGTTGAGGTTCGGCTCACATCTATGAGCCGAATCTACCAATTGATGAACGGTTCGGCTCACATCTATGGGCCGAACAACATCCTGAATAGCCCAGAAAAATAATAATTACTGGTTCGGCTTATATTTCGAAAATCGTATGAGCCGAACATCAATTTGTTATTTTTTGGGTTAAAATATTGTTATTGGTTCGGCACATATTGAGAATATCGTAATAGCCGAACCTCATAAATCTACTAGGTTCGGCACATATTATGATTATCGAATATGCCGAACCCCTATGCATCTCTATCTGTGACTAGGTTCGGCTTGAAATTTCATGAAATTTTAAGCCGAATTGTTCATATACACTTACAGGAAGCTTTTGTGATGAACAATTCGGCTAAAAATGCAACTCAATTTTGAGCCGAACCCAACACTGTAACCGTCATTTAATCGATGAAAAACAACAAATAGGAGATTGGGTTTGTAAAACTTACTTTCTTGTCCTTATTTCCGGAGTTGGAGATGCAGTTGGTTCAGTTTCTGGTTCAATGGGTGGTTGATTTTCAGTTTCTACACCTTCATCTTCAATTGGTTCTTCTTCTTCAATTGATGGATTAGAAGACGATTTGGTTTGCCTAGTCCCTAGTTTTCTTTGTACGAGTCATTATGTGGTTGAGTTTAATCGACGATCAAATTTTTACGAATCGACAATTAATCACGATAATGAATTTTTTTCGCAGGAGGGGGAAGAGTTCGGCTAGAGGAGGAAGAAGAAGAAGAGATGTTAATGGAAACTGATTTTGATTAGAAAACTGATTTTAAATTTTTATATTAAAGGTATATAGGTAATTGAACTACCCATAAAATACTCCTTATAAGATCATCAAAGATGGGACTATTATTTTGTATGCCTTGAAAGATTTTGGTATGGCCAAAATCAGGATTCCGTCTGAATAGTGGCTACGGTTACACTAAAAAATGGGAATGCACGGGCAGTTATGGACAGACTATTGATCTAGGACTAGGGAAACGTAATATACATAAAATTGCCATCAGATTTGATGTGATTGAATAGTAATTAATTAATCAAGCTATCAGATCAATCTAACATATCATTGATCAATATCCTACGCAGAGAATTAACTAATCGAGGAATTTTACATGTAAGAAAAACATAATCATAGCTAAATAATGTATACCTATCACTCGACCTGACGGCCACCTTAATGGCATTGCATGGCTCCCTAGATACTTCCTCTCCTCTCTGCCACAGATTTAACCCGTTTTTCAAAGCCTTGTAAGACTCTCTGTCTAACTTGTTGAATACATAAAACCCTATTCAGCTACAGTATTTGTTAAGTACTGTAAATTTCAGCAAAGAAGTATTCAATTTTATGTTAAATAAGATGCGCAGAAATTCTTGGGCCTCGGCTAGACTGCCTTGCGGCCATCTTGCCGCAAACAACAGCTAACAATGAGCGCGTTCTTTCTAATAATCCAAATTATCTTTACGCATTTGGCACAATGAAACCACTCGTTGAAGTGTCTTAACCCTGCTACTAGTATTATACCACCTCATGTATCATAGTGCTGCAAACAGGGCGTTGAAGTAAACCCTAAAGAAGATGAAGTAAAGAATCTATCGATAGGAAAGGAAACTCTAAAGAAAGCAGGTAAGTTAGTTGAGCTTTTAATGGAAGCTTGTAAGTACGTGTACACATTGTGGCAGCAGTAGCACTGATCCAGCACAGCAGAATACCAAAAATTAAATTAACTCTAGAAACAGTTAATTCACACTACACCATTTAATTCCTCTCTTTTCTTTCTGACACTTACAATAAATGGATGTTTATTCTTCCTTTTATACTTAATCGGGAAATATATTTACTTAAGATCTCTTTTAATTTACTAATAATACTGTTTAACGGGACCAGTGAAATTCCTTTTTGTTGATCGATAATTCCATTTCACTATTCGAGAAATCATTTTCACCAATAGCTTGATATTGTACTGATAGACAGCCCACGTCAATGCCGGAGGATTGTTCACTGGTCACCAGAGTTTGATGTCTACGGACTTTCATAATCTACTGCTCTAAAACTTGAGGAGCTGAGCTCTTTTTTATATTTTTCTTTTTGTTGGCACGTCCACCCTAAAGTGTTTAGCATCTTGGCTCTTGACATTATTATTTTCATTTTTATTTTGAAAAAGATTGTTTTTGTTATTTAGACCGATTCTTACAGAGGTTCCCAATCTTTTTTGGGCTCTAAAATCGTGGCCAAAGCCCCTCCTCTCCGTTCACATTTTCTATTATGTGGAAATCCCTGCAAGAAAAACTAGCCAATGGACAATGATTGTCCATGTTACAAAAATGAAAAACGGATAATGATTAATCGTTTTTAGATTAAAAACCTTTCAACATGGGACCCATAAAGAAAGAGGTGGGAATTTTACTTAAAAACCGTAAATAAATAATCATTATCCATTTTGACTTAAAATATGTGTAAGTGGGGCCAAAAAGGAGAAAACAAACGGTTGTTGTCCGGTTTTTTTCTTCCAAAATCGGACAACCATTTTCCGTCCACAATATTAATACCGAACCATATTGAAGCTAGGCCCCTAAGCTGACATGGAAAGTGACTTGGGAACAGCTTGGGAAGAAGCATAAGACCCGGTCTTACTTTTTTTAATAGGAAATTAGCTTTTATTGATAATTTAAGAAGCTATAATATTCTTTTGGTTGCTTTAGAGCAACTGTCATGGACGACTAAACCCAATTTTGGTCCAGATACGTGACACAGTCGAACAGAGTAAAGATCAAAAACCAGACTATACCCAAATTTCAGATTATATTTGGTGTGGACTACGGACCAATACCAAATTTGGTCGAGCGAAGTTATAAACTTTGTTCGTTAACGAGCTTTTATATAATTCACACTTCAGATGAAGCGATTGTATACTTCTGATCCCATGGTCGGGCGTTTATATAACGTACGTCCCAGTGAGGCTAAGCTATAACGTATTCCCCATCAGGCGTGAGTATAATGTACGCCTGATGACAGGCGTTCATAAACTATCTGCCCCATTCAGGCGTTCATAAAGTATCCGCCCCAATTAAGTATTGTAGCAGTTCACCTCGGAAGTGCCGAGGCAACTTTATTTCATTCTTTTGTTTGGATACTTGTAAAACGACAATCAGGTATTGTAAATGGATTTAATCAGCTCACTCATAATCAGTATTGCATATATGACTTCGTGATTTAAACGTTAATTAATTTGTTGATGTCGATATTGGATGTTGATAAGGTTGTTTTTGTATACATATGGTTCATTATCATCTCTCTATCCACGTGTGTTCATGGCGCGGAGATTATAAGTATGCCGGGTTTCAGGCGTGAACTATATGTACGCCCCGTCGGGCATGGATTATACCTCCGTCTCTTGTCCATGCGTGAATTATATGTACGCCCCACAACAGGCGTAATATATATCAACGCTCCACAACTGGCGTAAATTATATGGCCGCCTCAACTGGACGAACTTTATAACTACGCTCCACTCTCAAACGTAGATTATACGTCTGCTCGAATAAATATACTCATCACCGTAGCGTGACACCACAGACTAAACTCAAATTTGGTCGTTCTGTTTGGTCTTTGATCTTTGGTTTTGATCGCACCATTATGGATGCTCTTAGATCAGAGTATTGATCCAAGCAGTCCAATCATAATATTAATCAACTGAAACTATTTGAGAATTTGTAAACTTAGCCAAAGAATCAGCTATGTTGTTTGGACCTCTATGAACATAGATACATTTCCATTGTTCAAATCCTGATAAAATAGAACGAATATGTCCTATAATATTGTTTGTTGTCCACTTTATTGAAGTATGATTTTCTTGAATATCTCTCATCACATTCAAACAATCTCATTCTAGGTGAATCCTTCTTAGCCCTCTTTCCTTAGCCCATAATACTGCTTCCAAAGCTCCTAGGGCCTCGGCCTGTTCCGCATCTACTGCCTTGGTTCGGATACATATCGCACTCTATTGCAGATTCCTGCAGAGTTTCTTAATATTAGTCATATACCATATGGAACTGAGTAGTCAATAAAAGATGCATCAAAGTTTATCTTCTCTATATTGACTGAAAGAGGATGCCAAATATGTCTATCAGGGGTATTGTTATTAGTTAGACTGTTGACATTAGATAAAGACATGTGCCATTCATCAAGACGATTAATAATATTCTCATATATATGAGAGACATTAATATGAGCATTATCAAAGTTCTTAGGGCATCTAGCCTTCCAAATATACCATGTTATAAAACAAGTATATTCAAAAAAAATAAAAAATTGATCAACCTGAACACTATTGTTACATGCATTTAGTATATTACAAAGTCAATCATGCAGATTATAGCTAGAAATGGAATGATAAAGATTAGTATTAACTTTGTTCCATATACTAGTGTCCACTGGACAATCAATAAAAATATACTGAAATGACTCAATACCATTATCACACAAGGGGATAGACTCAGTCTTACTAGAGTGGATGATTAGAGTTTTCGTGAAGATCAAATAATGATTGTAGATGTGATATAAAGAGAATGGATGAGTCCAACTCACTAGTAGTAACCAACCAGTGTCAAGAACACAACACACATGACACATACGATCAAAATATGTAGACAACACACATGACACATACACAGTCCATCTTGTAAAATCAAATCTATTACCCTTGCAAGAAGATGGATGTAGAGCACCTTACGCTATTATCACATATAAACCCAAAATAGAGGATGTAAAGAAAGCATGTAATTTACTATTTTTCAACATTGTAGTAACAAAAAGAGCTTGAGACTTGTAAATACCATCATTAAATCTTATCGACTTAATGTGATAAGGTTGGGGCGAGTTGTACGAGCACAACGAAGAATAAATAGTGTAGTAGAAGCAATTGGAGTAGCGTCAGGGTCACGAATAACAAGCATGAAAGTATCAAACAATATAGTTTGTGTTAGTTAAGAATATGGAACAAAAAATTAACCAAAGACTACATGTCGTGAATTATATATTTTTCCAGTTTTTGGATCCAAGCATCGATAGTTCTTATTATAGTGATTATTACCTAGTTCAAGGGTGGAGCTGGTAGAAGTTTTCAACCGATAGAAATCACAACTAAAGAACTATCGATGGAGATAATAAGCTAATGGACACTGATAGAAATATGTTGATTGTATAAGTGGTTGTAGAACATGTTTCCAACCAAAATGAGCCGGTCATTTTATATTGAACAAGGAGGCATTTGATGATGTCAATAAGATGTAAGTGCATATAAGTGGTTATACCATCATGTTTTTTACTTGAGAACTCATGAGTAATTCCAAATTAATCAGAAAATAGATCCACTTCTTCAAGTTTTTCTCAATATACGACTAAAAATGAACAAAAATGAATCTGAATCAGACGCTATAGAGAATAGATAAGTCCAACAGAACTGTGTAAAATTGTCTAAAATTAATTATCACATGATACCGATAACTAGAGAAAGAAAATACGGGTGTAGGACCTCATACATGCATCTGTAACAACACAAGGGGTTAGGTATAAAAAGATAGAGACAGTATGAAGCAATGCTTATTACTCTTAGTTAACTGACAAGCTTTCCAAAATAAAGGTTTCAGATATTTGCATAGCTTATATTAAAATATGAAAAAATGGGTTCCCAAGTTAGCAGTGCCAAAGATCATTCAAAGCTTTAGAATCAAATATGTGAGAGTTGTGATTGTCCATTGTGAATTGATGCATAAATATAGGGTTATTAGAAGTAGATTGTAAATAAAAAAAATATCATTAAGCTGAAAAGCATGATTAGGAACAAGGATATTTGCAGAACCTTGTTTACAAAAAGACATCCCTACATGCTTGACAAGGTTCAGTATTACACCACGATTTTTTCACAAAAAAATTCAGCACATGAATACATAGTAGTAAAATTCTTTGGTGGTAATCGTCCTTGAAAAAAATTGATTTGGTTGATGTCATCACCAAAATGACCAAGCTTATTACATATTGGAAAAATTAGTCTATCTTGGGAAGAATAACTTGAATTGTAGTTAGGATAAAAAATAAGATTACTACTGTGACCAAAGAAATTACTGATTATGATTTTTCTGGGGTTATAGTAATGAATGTTCAAACTCTCGGATTTGTGAAGGATAATTTTTTAGACTTAATAAAAAAAGATAAATATATACAATAAAATATTAACAATGGTGAGAGGTACTGGGACTAATGATTCGGCCAATCTTCATAAAATAGAGCTCAATGAATTATTCTCGACAATAATCGCTCAAAACATAAGTTATATGGACTCTTATTTTGCCAAAGTAGATTCTCAAAAAATTGATTGTAAATGTTAAGCATGGAACATCAAATCACCTAAACTAAGCATGACCCATCTAATCAAATAACACCCAATTTAATCAAATCATATTTTAATTATTTTTTAATGCAAAAGTCTTAAAAAGAATTAATAAAATTACCCATGTATGAAGCTTGACCTCCTCCGTCGTCCCAGTGTTGGGGTTTAAATCATCATAGTAAAAATGCTCTCAAAATAATTTATTATGGCTCAAAAATGGTTTACAAATGATGAGAATATGAGAAATACAATAAAACCAGAGACCTACGACCCTCAGTGACAAAATACGACTGCTGCGGCTGTGTCGCAAACGCTATGGAAAATAAGACTGCCTGATGTACGACCCACATGTGTGAGTCGTTATCACTGTAGAAAAACGACTGCTGTTGCAGGTCCGTTCTTCGTGTTCTTCATGTTCATCATCAGTAGCAGCAGCAAAAACCAAGTTTGGGAAAACTCGAATTTCTTCTTCTCTGGCTCTCCTCAGCCCCCCAGACTCTCGACAACCTTTCTCTGACCTCCAAGGACTCTATTTAAACCCGAAACATGCATCGAATCTCCTCCATAACTCCACAAATCCTCGGCAGTGAAAGAAAATATTTTCGAATATTTTCTTTACTGTTTTAGCTTTTCACGCGTTTTCTCTGGTCCAGCACGCTCCAATTCGACTTATTCACGCCTCAACACTCTTCCAACGCCAGCAGAACTCCCCCATGCACACAAGAACTTCAATTTTGCTCGTGTTACAGTACACGTGCTCTGTTTTGGGTGTGTGAATCATACCGAAAATTCTAGCCAAATTTGATCGATCATGTCACCCATACTATGTTCCTTAACCTATATCACATCTCTATACCAAATTTCAGCCATTGAATCGACCCATAACTCCTTCATTTTGACGATCGAAATTCTGCCAGAACTGTTTAGAAATTTCCCGCCAAAATAGTTTCAAATGGGGAAGAAACTGGTATCCCCCTATCCAGAGTAGGGGTGCGAATAGCAGCTGCCTTGGGGGTGACCTGGGGGTGCCCCTTAGTAATTAGGTTACCCCTTATCCAAAAGCGAGAGTCCGAATAACACTTGTCCTCCGGGTGCCAAAATCAACTTTTCGAGCCGAATTTTCCTAAAATGTTTATTTCCGAAAAATACATAAAAACACAATATTAGTACAAAAATAGAGTTCCAACAATACGGACATTGAGGACAAATTAGACACAAATATGTGTCTATCAAATACCCCTAAACTTATTATTTGCTAGTCCTCGAGCAAAACTAATAATAAATAAATAAATAAAACCGAGTTAATCTCGGGAGGGTTTACCAGAGGTGTGCCCACAAAACCATTACTCCAGACCCTAACTTATCTATGCAGAACCTTGGAAGGCACTAAAGAATCTCCTTGGTTGGCATACTTATTGACTATAGGAGGAAGTACCCTGATGCGAAATTCCAATTGCTGTACACGAGTTTGCACTCAAGCATACTAAAATTCATATAAAGTGACAGAGCTCTACTAAGATAGTTGCACTATGGACATCATATTCGGAGTCAAACTAATCATATGGATAGAAAAAGGAGATGGAAATAGAAAAATGTAGATGGTTTTGATGTTAACCAAATGATCGATGTTTCACATATTTGTCTGAAGGCCACTGCCAGAATGAACCTATCCTAATGGACTGAGATACCGGTCTGACTAATATCAACACAAACGGCATATACAAGGGAACCAGTGGTTAATAACTTAAATCTAGATCAACAAACTGGCAAATACAAGGGAACCAGCAGTTGACTACACAGAACAATAACCATTTTTTTTTTTAACTTAACGGCATGAATAGATCTTTTTGATCCAAGCGCATGCTTCTTGTCAGCAGATTACACGATAGTTCCCACGGGTCCTGCATTCCACGCTTGCTTAGGCGACGGAAACAGGGATAACACACGCATATTGCTATCCAAGTGTTAATACTTATTCCGATTGGTCTAACTGGTCCGGTCATATTTTTTTTAGTAACTCAGTCACTCTAATTCACCCTAGCAGTGGTAACAACTTGAATCGTGTGCCCTACCTAATCACTTAGAGAAACATAGTTTAAAATGAAAAAATAAAAAAGAAATGAAAAGGACTCAACGACATATGGTGCAACTATCATGTTATTTCTAACACCTGAGCTCTGTGCTTTTATGAATAGACTCTTTTGATGTTTCCATCTAATAAGATTGGTTCCTCAACTCCTATAACCAAGATGTTACCATCCACTTACATTGGTTAGTGCAAACCTTAATACGCATAAATTTCTAGGCTCTGGAGTTTATTTATTGAAACTAAAAAGTTTCTCCCATACCCCCAAACTTAAATCTAACATTGTCCTCAATGTTCTAAAGATGAAACTAAAAGCATGAACAAGGAGAAACTGTTACCATTTGAAGCGGAAGAGTTAAGGAAAGATATTACCGTGTTGCATGAGCATGGGATACCTCCCAAGAAGTGCTAAGTTTAAAGTCTTCATCCAGACTTAGGAAAGGATTAGTCAACTCGAACCATAAAATAACAGTCGAAATAACTGTGGGTCTTCAAAACTAAATAGAGCTGACCAAAGTAAACTGCAATGAACCAAGAAAGTGAACAAGACTAGCATGCCCTTACTTAGTTTCCTGATTAAGAAATTTATATCTAATTGTGGTTCAGGTTCAGGTTCTATGAAAGGGTCTAAATAGAAAATTTTCATTGGCTGCGTTTCTTCATAGGTGGGATCCGAATCATTAGGTCCTAGAGTCTGGAAAAACTCAAATATGATCTTAGAAGCGCACAATAATAACCTAAATAACTGAGGATCCTCTAAGTCAATAAGATTTGACTTACATAATTGACCAAAATGAGAGTAGTGGTCATTCTTAAGAAAATGTGTCGATTCTAATTTCCTAAAGCATTTAGGTTTAGTCTCACAACTTAATATTCGACACATTTGGAATATAAACGTTCCCACAGTTGGAAGAAAACTATTTGGTGGGAAAACAAAGTCAATCTGGGGATCATAGCCTGGGCAAACAAATCAACCAGAGGATGGGTTTCTAACGACTGAACTTCTTCCTGGACATCATTAGGTTCGGGAAAACGAGTACGAAGGTAATCTTGTAAAATGGTTGAGGCACATATGTCAAGTCCCAAGTGAGGGACCTTTCTAAGAGTGAAAGCACATGCATGATAACCACCCCCAAACTTAGAATTTTGGGTGTCTCTAGATAGACTAGTTACAATTTCCCTAATTTCTAGATCATCAGAATCCTGAAAATGGTCAATTGCTTCTTGTAAATTATACTCAGGTGATGCATCCTCACTCATTTTTAAAATCTCTACGAGTTCATGTTCTTCGTCTAAGACTAATATTTCTAAATCGCTAGACTCTAAAACAATATTCTCATAATAAACTCGTTCCTATAAACCATTATCGGCTTCGTAATCCTCGTCTAAAACGGTTGTATCTCTAGTCAAATCCTCGTCCTTTTGAATAGGTGAATAATTATTAAAATTATTTGGATTTGAACTAGAAATAATATTATCATTATAAATCTCATTGGGAGTAACAGATTCCTCATTACTATGCCTATAAATTTCTTCATTACTACTATCCTCATCATCATAACATGAAAAAGATCGAACCTCATCAAAACAAGTAGTGCTACCAATTCTAACCTTGTTATCTTGATTATGTAAATAACTATCTTTATTCTCAAGGGTATTATTGGATACACTATATTGGAAATTCAAGTAATTTCGAGCAATTCTTTCGTTCGTCTCAGCTATCCGCTTGAGGTGGTCTTCTAAAGAAGGTTCACTCATTATTGTAGTTCTTTCGTCTATAATTATACTATTCATCTCAGCTAACTTACGCGTCGACTCAGCTAACTTCCTGAGGGACTCTTCTAAAGGAGGAATAGGAACAGAGGGATCATAAAAAGGACTACTTTTCAATAGTTTGATTGTATCCTCTAGAGACGAAGAACTAGTACTATAATCTTCTTGCTCGTAAGACTGATGCATGTGTGGATAGTAATTGGGCTCACCAAGGTATGACCCATATCCTTCCAAAGGATGGCGTTCCCAACCACTATTCCCAACATGGTCATAAAAAGGATGATGTCCATATTCAAAATCAGGTCGATAATCATTGTATTGGCTTTTATCATACCAGTTCGACATTCTTAATTGCAAGGGAATTCTACACAATCACAAACAAGGCTGACTCGACCAAATCAAACCTATAAATTTAGCAAACAAAAAGCATGATGGCTCCACTTAGATTGTTTCTAGACCAGCTTCTATCTTTCGAAAGGGAATTCTTTGCAATTTGAGCAAACCCCTCTGGAATCAATCCGAGTCAAAGTAAGTTGAATTGGGGCGAGGGAAGCTCAGTGGATCTTTGATACCCAAGGCCTCACCGGTATCACAAGGCGGCGCAGTCACGCATTCAACTCACAGAAACCATCATGAACTTCGAGGTGTGCTTAAGAAAGTGACCAATATCCTTCGAATTTTTTTCCTAATAGGCGCGTTACCCTATCGGTCTCGTTCTAGTCAAGTTTTAAGCTTGGGTTCGCGTTAGGTTTCGTTTTCCTAAGGCGGGCAAGAAGGGATCGGTGATGAAATCCGAACCCTTATCTTGTATTGGCCAGGCCTTGCCCTTTACTAGGAATTTAAAAACAGTCCAAATTCGTCCTCAATCAATGAATCACCTTAAGGAATACAGTAACTCGCTTACAGGAGATTCACGAGTGTTTCGATGGACTTACCTCCCGTACCAGACGGGGGATGAACCGTTGAAGTCGACTCGGGCCACGACTCCTATGTCATGTACGAACCCGAGGGGCCGAGACGATATAGTAATCGTCGTCCTTCCCTGCACACAGTTTATATAAATTTTTTTTTTTTAATAATACCCTTCCGTAGGGTAAAAAAAAGAATAAAGTCCAATTGTTTAAAGTCCAAAGTCCAAAATAAATAAATAAAAAATTACAGTTTTCCTCACACACTCTAAAAAAAAAATTAAAAATTAAATCCTAAAATTGTCATTTTTTCTTCTCTTTTCGCTTTTCGCTTTAAGCTTTTTCCTCTCCAAGTCCTTAGTGCTCCACTTCGAACCTGTAAATCAAAGATACAAAAAGAAAAGTAAAAAGGAACAAATAATAGTAAAAAATATAAAAACCTAAAAATTCTACTTAAGCACAAATCCGCGTCGGCGGCGCCAAAATGATTATGATTTTTCTGGAGTTGTAGTAGTGAAGGTTCAAATTCTCGGATTTGTGAAGGATAATTTTTTATACTTAATAAAAAAGATAAATATATACAATGAAATATTAACAATGGTGAGAGGTACTGGGACTAATGATTCGGCCAATCTTCATAAAATAGGGCTCAATGAATTATTCTCGACAATAATCGCTCAAAACATAAGTTATATGGACTCTTATTTTTCCAAAGTAGATTCTCAAAAAATTGATTGTAAATGTTAAGCATGGAACATCAAATCACCTAAGCTAAGCATGACCCATCTAATCAAATAACACCCAATTTAATCAAATCATATTTCAATTAATTTTTAATGCAAAAGTCTTAAAAAAAATTAATAAAATTACCCATGTATGAAGCTCGGCCTCCTCCGTCGTCCCAGTGTTGGGGTTTAACTCATCATAGTAAAAATGCTCTCAAAATAATTTATTATGGCTCAAAAATGGTTTACAAATGATGAGAATATGAGAAATACAATAAAACCAGAGACCTACGACCCTCAGTGACAAAATACGACTGCTGCGGCTGTGTCGCAAATGCTGTGGAAAATAAGACTGCCTGTTGTACGACCCACATGTGTGAGTCGTTATCACTGTAGAAAAACGACTGCTGTGGCAGGTCCGTTCTTCGTGTTCTTCATGTTCATCAGCAGCAACAGAAACCGAGTTTGGGAAAACTCGAATTTCTTCTTCTCTGGATCTCCTCAGCCCCCAAGACTCTCGACAACCTTTCTCTGACCTCCAAGGACTCTATTTAAACCCGAAACATGCATCGAATCTCCTCCATAACTCCACAAATCCTCGGCAGTGAAAGAAAATATTTTCGGATATTTTTTCTTTCCTGTTTTAGCTTTTCACGCGTTTTCTCTGGTCCAGCACGCTCCAATTCGACTTATTCACGCCTCAACACTCTTCCAACGCCAGCAGAACTCCCCCATGCACACAAGAACTTCAATTTTGCTCGTGTTACAGTACACGTGCTCTGTTTTGGGTGTGTGAATCATACCGAAAATTCCAGCCAAATTTGATCGATCATGTCACCCATACTATGTTCCTTAACCTATATCACATCTCTATACCAAATTTCAGCCATTGAATCGACCCATAACTCCTTCATTTTGACGATCGAAATTCTGCCAGAACTGTTTAGAAATTTCCCGCCAAAATCGTTTCAAATGGGGAAGAAACTGGTATCCCCCTATCCAGAGTAGGGGTGCGAATATCAGCTGCCTTGGGGGTGACCTGGGGGTGCCCCTTAGTAATTAGGTTACCCCTTATCCAAAAGTGAGAGTCCGAATAACACTTGTCCTCCGGGTGCCAAAATCAACTTTTCGAGCCGAATTTTCCAAAAATGTTTATTTCCTAAAAATACATAAAAACACAATATTAGTACAAAAATAGAGTTCCAACAATACGGACATTGAGGACAAATTAGACACAAAAATGTGTCTATCAATTACCCCTATCAGTAATTGTATAGAAGTATTTTTTTCTTCTAATAATCTCCTCCTTGAGAAAAATATTATGTAGTTCTTGAAACTTAATTGGAACAAATTTTAACTCGAATGGAAGTGCAGAATGAATCACATTCGGAAGGAAAATCCGGGTTATAACAATTAATTCATCCTCGTTAACCTTTCAACCACATGCAAATAATTGAGCTCATATCTGTTAAATTGTATTAAAATAAATAAAGATAGAAGAAGTACCTTTCTTTAAAATGTGCAATTGTGTCCACAACTCAGCTGAAGTACTGAATGAGAGAACAAAGATTTATAAATTGATCAATGGATGAAAAGAATTAATGTATGATTTTCATCATGCCTCTTTAGGAATTCTGGGTTAACCTCACTAGCAGTTAAATCTTTTTTAGCCGACAAAATGATTCACCCTTTACAATATGTTGTAGTTTTGAAAGTGGTAGTAAAAGTTCGTTGCTCGGACTTGTAAAGATTTAAAAATAATAATATATACAAAAAATATTAACACTGCTGCGAGAAACTGAGGCTTAGGATTCGGCCAAATTCATTTCTTAAATAGTTCAGATATTAATTCTAGGTAATTATAATTCAAAACAAAATGAATATTAACTCTATTCTTTACCAAAGTATATTTTATAAAATATTACTTGTATTTCTTAAGCATGGCATATCAAAAATCCCTAGTTATAAGCATAAACCATCAAATGAAATCACAAATAATTAATTAAAATCTTAATTCAATTAAAATTGGTGCAAAAAGTAAATAAAGAATTAAATAAAATTACCACATAGATGAATTAAGGCTTCCTCCGTCGCCCCAGTGTTGGGGTTTAGCTCCTCATATTAATCATAATCTCAAAATACATGTATAAAGCTCAAAAGTTGATTAAAGGGAGTAAAACAATTGAACAGAAAAATTGCAACAGAAATAACTGTTGCAAAGGCGTTGTTCAACTGTTACAAGAAGAACGATACAAATGTTATGCTGTTGCAATACCCAAACTACGACCAACACTACGACCCACTTCTCTGCGTCGTAAACACTGTTGGAGAAAGACTGTCTATGCAAGTCCGTTCTTCGTGTTCTTGGCCTTCATCAGTGGCAGCAGCAGCAGAAACTCAACTCGTGATTTCTGCTTCCTGCGCTCTCCTATCTTCTCCCAACTCTCGACAACCCTTCTAGGACTCATGTATCTACTATTTATACATTCCAGACGGAACAAATCTCGCCATTAATTCCTCAAAATTTTCACCGTAAAGGAAAATTATTCTTGGGAATAATTTCTTATTTTCTTTCTCTGCATGCGTTAATTGTCTTGAAAATTTCCAAAATCTGTTGATATGCAACCTAGGAGAATATCTGCACTTAACTTCCACAACCCATGCAGCATCTTTATGTAATTTTCTTTCCAAGTTTAACCGATATCTCTTCTTTCCTGCTTTAATCGAGAATTGATTATCTGGCAAAATTAGATCGATCCCAACCACCACAATATCTTCTTATATCCATATCACATATACCCATTAAGTTTCAGCGATTTAATCTCCTTATAACACCTTCAAAAATCGATTGGAAAATCTACCAGTGTATAAAAAAAATTTCCCGCCAAAATTTATTTTTGAATTTCAGAAGAAGGGTGCCCCTTAACCAGAGCTGGGGTGCGAATATCAATTGGGGCGGAAATAATAATTTTTATGGGTTCCTCAAGCACATTTCTGGGGTGTTTCCGGTGCATTTCTGGGGTGCCTTTAGTAATTTTCTCCGGGGTGTAAAACACCACTTTTTGAGCCCATTTCGCCGCAAGGGCTTATTTCTCTAAAAACATCTACAAAAACACAAAATAACACAATAAGTACTTAATCGAGTCTAACAATACAGAATATTGAGAACAAAATAGACACATAAATGCGTCTATCAAATACCCCCAAACTTATTATTTGCTAGTCCTCGAGCAAAACTAAAAAATAAAACCGAGTTAATCTCGGGTGGGTTTAACAGAGGTGTACCCACAAAAACCATGACTTCTAATTGGTCACAAGTATCCAAAGAGCTATGAGGACATACATATTCTCAACCTATCTCCAAGTAACTAGAATGCCAGAGAAATTAAAGGTGTCAGCTCTAAAGCTGACTGAAGAAAAGGGGAGACACATCCGCACGACTGCTAGATAAAGAGATATCCGCTACACAGCTAGATAAACATTGTAAGATGCGTCCGCTGCTTTACAGCTGGATAAGATTAGGAGAGAGATAAAGATGAGAGAGACATCTGCTACACAACTGGACTAATTACGTGTGATGAGTTAAACCAGTGCTAGAAAGATCTTGTGCCAGATTGAAAGCAGACTAACAAAGCAACCAAAATGCATCTTTCTTCGACTCTCTCACAGTGCTTAGTAGAAATAACGTCTTCTTCGGTCTTCAACTTTTGATGATAAACTCTCGAACCTCATAGAACCTTGACAATTAACTCTTCTCTTCGATTTCTTGCTTGACTTATAAATTTCTTCTTCCCTATGGCCTTATTGAACAAAAAGAACGTAATGATGTTTTTTTCTATTTTTTTTCATTTTTTTTTGTTTTTTTTGTTTTTTTACAAGACAAAAATTTACATGGCCATGAGAGAAGGACTTTAGAACTTGGATCTTCACAACTTGTGATGTCTTGGTATCATGAACTTCAACAACTTATATCATTTGCTCTTGTAACTTCTTGTAACTAAGTCTTCAACTTTGATTTTTGAATTATTATTTTCTATTGTTGCTTCTAAACCTTAAACGTCTTCAACTTTTTCATAAATTTTGATGTCACTCCGCTTGTTGATGATGATAAGTTTCTACTGAGAGAGAGTCGTAATCCAGTAACTAAGACTACATTGTGAGGTTGCTTTGTCTTTCTGGCATTTCCTTCTGACCTACTTGCCTTTCCATCATGGATGGTTAGGTCCATCACGGTTACCCTCTAAAAGGAACAAGTTCTCTCCTGAATTTCAAGGATCTCAATGTCTTTTTCTCTAATGTCTCAATAGGTTGTTATCTCTAGCATTCCAATTTCTATCTTTTCGGTGAAAAACAGTATGTAAACTTAGCTAACCGGGTACAATGTGACGCTAGAAGTTTCAAAAATGTGACTAAAATGTTTCTCCCGTACCCCCAAACTTAAATCTAACATTGTCCTCGATGTTCTAAAGATAAAATTAAAAGCATGAACAAGGAGAAACTGTTACCAATGAAGCAAAAGAGAAAAGGAAAGATATTACCATGTCGCATGAATATTGGGTTACCTCCCAAGAAGTGCTAAGTTTAAAGTCTTCAGCCAGACTAAGCAAGGATTAGTCACCACGTAGAATCATATAGTAGTAGCCGGAATAACTGTGGGTCATCTGGATCAAAAAGTGTTACCCACAAGAAGAGGAAACTGCAACAGACCAAGAAGATACCGAACATACCCTTGCTTAAGACAACTACATCTAGTTGTGGTTCAGGTTCAGGCTCTATAAAAGGGTCTAAATAAAAAGTTTTCATCGGTTGGATTTCCTCAAAGCTAAGATCCGGTTCAGGTATTAGAGTCTGGAAAAACTCAACTAAGAACTTATAAGCACATAACAACAACCTGAATAACTGGGGATCCTCTAAGTCAATCAGATTTGACTCACACAGCTGACCACAATGAAAGAGGTGGTCTTCCTTAAGAAAATGTGTCGACCCTAATATCCTAAAGTGATTAGGTTTAGTCTCAAAACTTAATAACCGACACATCTTAAAATCAAAAGTTCCCACAATTGGTAGAAACGTTTTTGGCGAGAAAACAAAGTCAATCTTGGTATTATTGCTTGGGTTAACCACATCAACCAGAGGATGGGTTTCTAACAGTTGAGACTCGTGTTGAATATTATTAAGTTCGGGAAAACGAGTACGAAGATAGTCTCGTAAGATGGGTGAGGCATTGATGTCAAGTCCCAAGTGAGGGATATTTTAAAAGTTAAAGAACATGGAGAATGATAATCACCCCAAAACTTAGAGTTTTCGGCGTCTCTAGGTAGACTGGTCATAATCTCCCTAATTTCTAGGTCATCAGATTCCTGAAAGTGGGCGATTGATTTTTCTAAGTCAGGTTCATCCCCGCTAATCTCTACGAGTTCTTCTAATACTATTTTTTCTAAATCGTTTGACTCGAAAACAGTACTCTCAAGATAAACTGGTTCCTCTAAACCATCATCGGTTTCGTAATCATCGTCTAAAACGGGGGTATTTCTAGTCAAATCCTCGTCCTTTTGAATAGGTAAATAATTATTAAAATTATTTGGATTTGAACTAGAAATATCATTATAATCATCATCACCATCCTCCTCCTCATCATCATCACAATATAATTTTTGATATTCACGAATTCTCAAGCTTTGTTCCCAACTACATGGTCTATGTTTATAATATTTCTCATAGATCGTTAGAGGTGATTCCTCAATAAAAGTTGGAGTATCCATATATCGCTGCCCACGCATATATTCACCAAGAGTCATTTCCGAAGACGTCTCTTGATAACGAGAATTTCTAGACATATATTCTCGCAACGTCATCGCAGGTGGCGTCTCCTCAAAAGGATTCATCACCGAAGAAATATAAACTACAGAGGGATTCTATACAATCACAAACAAGGCCGACTCGACTCCACCAAAGCAAACCTAAAGATTTCTAGCAAACAAAAAGCATGATGGCTCCACTTGGATTGTTTCTAGACCAGCTTCTATCTCTCGAAGGGGAATTCGTTACAGTTTGAGCAACCCCTCTGGATCAATCCGAGCTAATGTGAGATGACACTGAGGCGAGGGAAGCTCAATGGAGCTTTGATACCCAAGGCCTCACCGGCGTTACAAGGCGGATTGTTTCAACTCCCAGAATTCACCATGAAATTTGAAGTTGCTTAAAAGGTAACCAATATCCTTCGAAAATTTTTCCTAACAAGCTCGATACCCTATAGGTCTCTTTCTAATCAGATTTTAAATCTTGGGTTCGCGTTAGGTTTTGTTTTCCTAAAACGGGCAAGAAGTGAATGGTGATGAAATCCGAACCCTTATCTTGTTTAGGCCAGGCCTTGCCCTTTACTAGGAAAATAAAGACAGTCTGGTTCTTCCTCAAACAATTATCACCTTAAGGTATACAGTAACTCGCTTGCAGGGGATTCGCGAGTGTTTCGATTGGACTTACCTCCCGTACCAGACGGGGGATGAACCGTTGTCGTCGACTAGGGCCACGACTCCTATGCCGTGTACGAACCCGAGGGGCCGAGACGATATAGTAATCGTCGTCCTTCCCTGCACACAATTTATATAAATTTTTTTTAATAATACCCTTCCGTAGGGTTAAAAAAAGAATAAAGTCCGATTGTCCAGAATAAAGTCCAAATAAAAAGTCCAAAAATTACAAAAATTATGAAAAATAAATCCTATTTACAAATCCTAAAAAAAAAATTATGTCTTTTTTTTCTTCTCTTTTAGCTTTTAGCTTTAAGCTTTTTGTTCCCAAGTCCTTAGTATTCCACTTCGAACCTGTAAATCAAAGACACAAAAAGAAACGTAAAAAGGAACAAATAATAGTAAAATAAAATAAAATAATAAAAACCTAAAAATTCTACCTAAGCACAAATCCGCGTCGGCGGCGCCAAATTGATTAAAGATTTTTTCGTGGTTATAGTAATGAAGGTTCGAACTCTAAGACTTGTGAAGGTGAAGGATTTTTAGAACTCATGTATCTCCTATTTATACATTCCAGGCACATCAAATCTCGCCATTAATTCCTCAAAATTTTCACAGTAAAGGAAAATTATTCTTGGGAATAATTTCTTATTTTCTTTCTCTGCATGCGTTAATTGTCTTGAAAATTTCAAAAATCTGTTGATATGCAACCTAGGAGAATATCTGCACTTAACTTCCACAACCCATGCAGCATCTTTACGTAATTTTCTTTCCAAGTTTAACCGATATCTCTTCTTTCCTGCTTTAATCGAGAATTGATTATCTGGAAAAATTTGATCGATCCCAACCACCACAATATCTTCTTATATCCATATCACATATACCCATTAAGTTTCAGCGATTTAATCTCCTTATAACACCTTCAAGAATCGATTGGAAAATCTACCAGTGTATAAAGAAAATTTCCCGCCAAAATTTATTTTTGAATTTCAGAAGAAGGGTGCCCCTTAACCAGATCTGGGGTGCGAATATCAATTGGGGTGGAAATAGTAATTTTTCTGGGTTCCTCAAGCACATTTCCGAGGCGTTTCCGGTGCATTTCTGGGGTGCCTTTAGTAATTTTCTCTGGGGTGTAAAACACCATTTTTTGAGCCCATTTCGCCGCAAGGGCTTATTTCTCTAAAAACATCTACAAAAACACAAAATAACACAATAAGTACTTAATCGAGTCTAACAATACAGAATATTGAGAACAAAATAGACACATAAATGCGTCTATCACCCAGGACAATCAACAACTTCCAAGTATAAAAATCATGTTACTGAAGTTTAACTGGAATAATGTTCGACCGGATATGAATACGAATACTTACAATGGAAATATAATTTGAAGTATTCATTGTAATGTATCTGATTGCGGAAATTTGAAGAAACAAGAAAAAAAACTTCAAAAATTAATAGAACTAATATTTGAGCAGAATCTGGAGAATTTTGTCACATAAAGTTTATAGTTAAATAACTAGAGTATGAGTGTAAATTGATTGATTGATAGAATTTGATCATCAGAGATCCCAAAGAATGTGAGATGGATCAAGAAGTGAAACAAAGGTTTTACCTATGATACCATACTAGAATGAATGATTAGTGTTTCATTAGGATCCAATAATCGATTAGAGATGAGGTAGAGAATGGATGAACCTCATCAATAGTAACTAACCGATGTCAAGAAGATAAGCAGACAATGTAGACAACACACACGACACATGGACAGTCCATCTTGTAAAATTATCTATATACTTATTGATTGTTAGGAATCTTCCTATATTAAAACTCGTTGAACACTTACTAAAGAAAGTTAAATTGAACTTAAAATATTTTTGTTTCGGGATTGTAGTCCGGTAGACGCCACCATCACCATGCATGGGATAATTAACAATTTTATAAAAGATGATATACTAGAAGGATATCGCAACTTCTCTCAAACATACCAACTGATCGATTTTTGTTCTTAAATAAAAATATATAATTCAATCAGAAACAACTTTGATTACTGAAATTTGAGTATATCCCAAAGGAATAAATTAACTTTGATTCCAATTTCTAAAATATATAGTAGAATTGTTTAGTAAAAATTTGTAAAATATAACACTTACGTTGATAAGTAATTCAAATGCAAGGGTACTAACGGTTTGGCGGCATGGATGAAGCAAACATTGAATTTTATAGGCCTATAAAAGTTAATTGGTTTTCTGAAGAATGCAACGAGGATAGGCGTGGTATGAAAACGAGGATGACACTGATATTTTATTTACTTATTGTTTGATTCTACAAAATTTATTAAGATAATTTAATCGTTTGAAAAAGAGTTATCTTGCCTAACCCAATTTAATATATCAGGCTGCACATTCTCAACATTAGCAAAATTAATACGTTTCTGTCTACTTCTTGCTTATCAAATGAGCTATATTATTACCAGGTCTTCTAATTGGCTTACAAAACCAAGTAGATTTATATGATAAGTATCTTTAATTTCTGAAATATGATTCTGATTAACCCAATGGACACTGGGTTCAGACTCATTCACTGACTTGAGTACTACTTCATGACTGAAACACCACTTTATAACTCTCGGTTTTGTTGGACTGCTTCGACAAATGCTATACACTCAACTTGGTTAATTACACATTCTGCATTTTCCATTGAAGTATCTCCTTTTTGCTCCATGATAATATAAGTTTTTTAAACTATGAGTGCGTAAAAAATTGTGTGCTAATAAGGTTCTTTTGTAACGTGTTTGTTTTCTGCTGACTCAACGTTTGGGTCTGACACGTCCCTTGACTCGGCACGAGCCATATGCCAACTCATTTGGTTTTTAGTTTGAGTCAAATCCGACTCGCTACCCAACTCAAACATGTTTAAGTCAGGGAACAAAATACCTCGGCTTATGGACCAAGCCACTGAATCACATATTTTTGAGTGAGTTGAGCCAGATCTTACTCAAAAAAATAAACACATTGAGTCAGGGATTCAGTCAAATCTAGACAACTAAAATCCAACAACAACAAAAAGAAAAAACATAGTGTTAGTCCGGGCTACATAAATACTTTCTGACATAGCTAGTCAGTTAGTCACTTATAATTCGAGAACCATCAAGTGGCTTGGTGATTTTTATACTCCCTCCCACAATAGAGGTAGGGTACCAAACCCTGTAATAGCCGAATAAATTCTCATTTAAAGGAGTTTAGGGATCAAACTCCGTAATTGCTAAATAATTTGTCATTTAAAAGAGTTTAGATCACAGATAGAAGGAGAGATCATATGTCAGTGGGGTTATAATAAATGAAAGATTATCGAACTCTTGACCACTCATAAAACCCAAAATTTATCATAAAGGCATAACTATTTATACTAGAGATTCAAAAATAAATGGGAGACTCCACTTGTCTCAGTATGGCTCCGTCGTTGATTTGGATCTAGTTTAGAGACCATTATTTTCCTAAATTCCATTTTTGCTCCTCCTCCAACAAAAATCTTCTCGAATGTGTAATCCGCAAACTGCGTGGTTAAATATCCTGTACAAGACTTCCGATCATCGGAGTTTATGGAGTTAACAAGTTTCCAGTTTTCTGCTTCCACAAATCAGCAACATCCAACAATTTCAAACTTTTTGACCTAAAGACTTTTCTCTTGTAAACAACGTCAAACAGGTACCACAGTGGGCAAACATACACTTTAGAGTCAAAACGCTGACCATTTGTGTCTACAAGATAGGATCCGTGGGACCCACATTTGACCTTGAGACTTGGGCCCCCGGACATGATTTCAGCTGCTTACCATTAGGCAAAAAAACATGAAATTTGTTACAGATGTGTCCAAAGTCTACACCAAATCAAAAAAAGAAACCTCCTTTTCACCCAGAAAAAAAACTTAAAGCAAATTCTACTACTGAAATTTTGAAATGAAGAACATTTAGGTGATTTCGGCCGTTAATTCATTGAAATTAAAATGAATTACATTGTAATGAACAAGTCAAAATCTTCATTCCAATTGCAGAAACAAATCCCATAATAAAATTTCAAGAGCTTTGAAGTATTAAGTTGGAGATATAAAATCAAGGATTTTGATAATAACAGAGAAAAAGAATTTACATTAAAGGAAAAAAAAAAAAGAGTGGAAAATAGTAATGAACTAAATGAAACCTCAGTTGTTTTTGCTTCTCTATCTGTAGCTAGCTTGATTCTTTCCTCTTGATCATCATCTTCTGTATAATTGTAACTACTTACTTGTTGTGTAAAGGATTCGGACCAGTGGGGACTACTCTCTTCTCATCATCATCTAAATTAGTACCATTCTTATTCATGCTGTTAATGGTTGTGGCAGTGTTATTCCGTTTGCATTGATGGTGTTGCTGCTGCTGATGTTGATGACGCTCAAATTTATTGTTCTTCTTGGAATTCCTGCACCTATTAACAACAAAAAAGGATGAACTCACTTTCCTTTGTGTTTGAGTTGGTGTCTGCATTATTTGATGATGATCTCTTAATGTTGCTGCTGAGGAGGAAGATGATGGTTTTGTAGTTTTATCATATGTAAAGAAGATATCTCTTGCAACTACAACAACTGACTCATTTTCAAGGATCAAGTAAAGAAACCCAACAAAGAAAACAAGAAACCGTAACTTCATAATCTCCGCACTGTAAATTGTTTGTGTTAGAGAGAGATATAGCTAGAGAGATAGAGGTAGAGAGACAGAGAGACAAAAGGAGATAAAACAAGAGAAGAAGAAAGAGACCCACCTCCAGAAGCCACTTAAAATGAAGAATGTTTATATGGGGGTATGTGATGAGGAGCGAAACAAGCAAAGATATAAAGATTAAATGAGATGATCAGTCGAATTAAGCAAAAGGAATACGGATACAGTATGTAATATTGTATATATGATATGAAGAAGGGAAACTGGGAAAGAATTGGATCATATTAAAGATGGTACCTCGGATATACAGATCATCAGAGAAATAGAGATAGAGAGAGAGATTGTATATAAGAATCTTGATATGTCAACATCTTAAAAAAAATATATATATATATATACATGATATCAAAAGTATTGCGAATTTTCTGATCTTCTACCAAACTGCATTCAAAGCTATTCTGATGCAAAATTCAATTCCATACCAACAGCAACTACACATAAAGAGTGTGATATGTCATGAATAGTTTAACTAGTGTCTTGCTATCTTGATAGCCAAAGAGAATTTTAAATCTCTATACCAAATGATAAACAAGTATTAATTCTACGTTATTTCTCTTTTGGTATGAATTCAAATACACTACTTCGACAGAAACAGAATGCGAGTTTTGAAAAACAGTGCTGTTGAGTTCAATGAGTTGGCCCCTTTCCACGTGCTCTAATACTGCACTATACCTGCACGGCTAAGGCAGTTGGCTCAAGTATCAAAATTGAAGACAGTACTTAAAAAAGAGAGATGCAATTTAAGAAGGCTCTCTATTACGTAGATAGAAAAATTTAAGAGGTTCTTTTTTCCCTTCTGTTACCTCTACTTATTAGCTAGCTTTTAGGTAACTAGGCAAGAGTTATTATTTTACTTGTCAATCACGTACGCTGCTGGTGTAAACCAGTTAGAGTCCTCAATTCCAAGACCATAAGACCAGACAGAATGAGAGAGAACACTAGGCAAAGGTGAAGGCCAGGGCTTCTAGTGCGTGACCAGGCAAGACACAATCAAAGCAGAGGATCAGAGCCCAGGGGGTAATCCTAATTCCTAACAAATAATGCAGCTCAATGTGTATAGGGGACAATATAAGAAGACTAGTCTGGCATAAGATTAAGACACCAATAATTTTCGGTTACACTAAATAGGATGGTAGGTAAGAAAATAGTCCCTATGACATGACACAAACAATTCTTTCTATTATTACTAATGTCTCAAAATAAGGGCCAAGGGGAGTGAAGTTATGAGTTCTTTCTTTGTTGTCTCCTCGCATTCTAGTAATCGTGCGTCTTGTTTTTAGTAGGTTCCGTTTTTACTTTTTTTTTTTACAATTCACCGTTGAGAAGACAGTAACTTTCCAAAGAGGGAATAGTAATCAAGAACTTAAAGTGAGTTGAATAAGAAATTTACATCAAAATCAACTTGGATATCATTGATAACATAATAATATTAGTTATCAATAATAGAACAATTAAAATCAGAGATAAATAACCTACATACGAAAGCCATAATAAATATAATTTTTAACGTGGTTTTGTTAACTCTATCTATATCCATTGACGAAATCCATGCAGCCAAAAGTTATTGATTTTCAGAAATCATTGAATATAATTACATTGAAACCCTGATATGATCTTCCTATGTGAAACCATGGTATGATCTTCCCATGTGAAACCAAAAATGAGTCTTGTAAAATGAATTAATATCTTAGAAGATTCAATTACCCAAATACTTGGGGTTTTCCATTTATTGGTCTTGATTGAGGCATTGCTCTCCTTTGGAAATCTGGTTTTCAATGCCACATTGTGCACAATACTGATAAAATGATTAATGTAATGATCTCTAATGATCCAAGTAAACTAGAATTTTAAAAAGTGACAAGTAATCTAAGTTTAAAAATGCTTACTCTAAAGATGTCAGAGGTTCATCTCCTTTCCAACTAACAAATAAACTTAGATTTGTTAAACATGATCTTAAAGATTGGAATGTTAGTCAATGTTGATAATAAGGTCAAAACTTTAAGTACTCAATTTCATTACCTAAATAGTCTTCCTCGTATTCTGGCAATGAGAAATTGATTAAGCAGGTAGAGTTTGATCTAGAACATTGACAAAAAGTGCAGGAAGATTTTTATGTCCAGAAATCTAGACAAGAATACATTAAATCTTTTGACAGGAATACGGGATTTTACCATAATTATGCCAATAGATGAAAGCACTTTGCCATATCAGTGCTCTCAAACTGGACAATAGGCAATGGGTTAATGAAAGAGGTGATCTTGAAACCCTTTTGGTAAGTCATTTTAGTTCTATAGGGACTACTACCAATCCCTATAGAAAATCTGAATTCCTAAATTATGTAGATCCTTGTATTTCAGATATTGATAATTCTTCTCTTCTTAGACCCGTCTGTAAGCAGGAGATTATTGATATTATAAACCAAATGACTCACTGGACTGTTGTTTTCCTCCGGGGTTCCACAAACAGACTATTGATCTTCTGATAGATGATGTTTAGAAAACGGTCAATAGTTTATTTGATTCCAAACACCTTAAAAGAAATGAATAACACCCTTTTGTCTTTAATCCCTAAAACTAATTCTCCTTCTACTCCTTCTAAATTCAGGCTTATTTCATTGTGTAATTCTAACTACAAAGTCATTTCTAAGATTCTTGTAAATAAAATGAAACCATTCCTGAGTAATATGATTAACCCTTTTCAGACAGCTTATGTTCCCGACAGGAACATTCAAGATAATGTCATTATTGCTCATGAATTGGTTCACACAACGAAAAGGAAAAGGAAGAAAGATAAATAGGGTGTCATGGGACTTAAAATAGACATGTCTAAGGCCTTTAACAGAGTTGAATGGCCTTTTCTCATAGATGTCCTATAAGCTTTTGGTTTCTTGGACAATTGGTTCGAACTTATATACCAGTGCATTAGTACCATTAGTATATCTATCATGTTAAATGGAACTCCATGTAGATCCTATAGACCAACTAGGGTCTGAGACAAGGAGACCCCTTATCTCCATACCTTTTTATCATCTGCATGGAATGCTTTTCTAGATATCTTATTCATGCTGAAAGCAACCATCTAATCCATGGCCTGGAGGTTATCAAAGATGCTCTAGCATAAGCCATCTGATATTCTCATTTTTTTTTTTTTTTTTTGCTGAATCACCCTTTCTATTTATTATTGACAAACTAAAAGGTTACAAAAGGTACTATAACACAAATAACATAGCAAAAAAAAATTACAAAGAAAATGAAATTTAAGAATCAATTTTAAGGTAACTAAGAATTTGATTTTCATAGTTGTTATTCCATCTAACTCCTTTTATTCTAACTCCATGTTCTTTGACTGTCTTCATTATCCTGTGCTTGAGGCCATGAAAGTTAACATCACCACCTTCAAAGTAAATCATGTTTCTTTGAAACCATAGTTCCTTAATGACAGTACAAGAAGAAACAGTCCATACTTCATCAATGAAAGGACTGTGTTGTTTTGCTGCAGAGAAAACATCTGAAAAAGAGTATGGCATGGGAAATTGAAACATATTGCTAATCCAATTCCAAACCTGAACACTGAATTCACAAAGCCACAGTGTATGCTCCATAAAATCCTGTTCTGATTTGCAGATACAGCACCTAGAAGGCATTTCATATCCCTGCTTTCTTTTCATGTCATCATTCACATAAACTCCCTGCAGAAGTTTCCAAATGTTGCTGGGAATAGTTGGATGCAAGGATTTTCTCCATATATAAGAAGACCATTCTACCTTGTATTCCTTGTGTCTTATATGACTACCTCATCTTTGCGAAAGCTTAACATGATGAAGCTCAAAACCTAATGGATTTGATCAAATATTTTAGTGTTGTTTCAAATGAAGTCATAAATCTTCAAAAATCAGGTTGCTTTTTTAGTAATAATGTTCATCTTGATCATGTTGTTTCCCTTATCATCTCTTAATGTCAAGAAAATTGCCTTAAATGAAAATACTTAGGTATCCCTCTTAACCATCTCAATGATCATTTTGATAAATAGGTGGATAAATGGTGCAACATGTGTTAAAAGCTTCCCCAGTTAATCATATGAACACTTACTCTATCCTTGATAATAATATTAAGCAAATGGAAGCCTCCCAAATGGAGTTTTGGTAGGGTAAATCCAGAACTTGGGGTATCTATTTAAGGGGTTGTCCGGGTATCTGTACTCATAAATACCAGGGTGGTTTAGGTTTTAGAAACCTAAAGTAGTCTCTTTTGTCTAAAACTGCTTGGAATCTGATTCATAAACCTAATGCTCATTGGGTGATAATTCTTAGATGTAAGTATTTTAAAAATTGGCATCCTCTTCATTACTCAAAGAAAGTTGATTGTTCTTGGGTATGGAGGAGTATATGTAGAGGTCCTGATTTTATATCGCATAACTCTATTTGGGAAGTCAAAAATGGTAACAACATATCTGCATTTAGAGATAAGTGGATATCTGTTTATGGGTAAAAACTGATTCTGCTATTTTTGGTAAATTTGGGTGTGTCGATGAGAAACGAATCTAAACCCTAAACAAATGCACTGCACGGAAGTGCTTTAGATTCGAGAGATCAATTTGTACAATTCTGGTCTAAACTAAGAAATGGTCGTTCCAGACTTGCTTCGGTCACAAAGTGAAGGAGAAGGGTTGATCTTAGATAGGGAAGCAAAGAAGGTGTTGAGATCCAAAAATATTGAATTTTGAAGGTGTGGCTATTTATGACTTGTATTAGAATGTGGAACTGGCTTGCATAAGGTAAGCTATCAGTTCTGGGTATTTTCTGGATACTGTATTAACAACACTTGTGTTCCTGTTGCTGAAATAGGTTGAAAACTTAATTGTACAAGTCATTTGAGCGCAACCTTGATCTCGTAGGAAGTGGAGGAGGTTAAGTAGTGGAGTAGTGGGGCCGTGTAAGAAGTGGTGATCATCACGTGGTCACATCTTCGTCAACTACTCTCATCGTTGGCAACCGTCCGTATTTTCCTGACATATTCTCATAATGGGCGCTTTGCACGCCGCACACTGTAAACCGCCAGACCAATACACCGGTAAGTATCCCCCAGTTTGTGACATGTTTGATGTCTCGAGTAAGTGGGTCAAGTCGTGGGACTTGACGCAAAGAGTAGCATACAATGCTATTAGGTGAAACAACTAAGTTGTTTTGTGAGGCCGACATCAAATATCGTATGTGTTCGATCCATGTAAAGCATCTCTTTTAAGCAAGCAGCTCAAGACAATCGACGTGCATGAATCATCCTTGTCTTAGTGCTTATCAAATAAGTTGCGGATTGAGCATCTTAGAATGGAAGCATGTTCGACCACCTTCGGGTGATCGTTTGAAGGCCACCTGAATGAGCCATCACTTGTCCGATTGCTCCCTATGACAGAGTGGCGGCCGGTGATCATTGAGGTACCTCATTGATCGCCTAGTATATAATCCAAACTGTCCTACCAAGCTGGAGAAGTTGGACGGACGAGATGGTTTGCGACAGAAGTTTGCCGCCGTTGGTATAATTTTAGGGTTTAGGGACGTGCAAACGTCCCTTCTTTAGCTAGTCTCCCAAGCACTGGGTGCTAATTCGAACAGACCGATTGGGCATGTGTGGAGACGAGCCGCAAGCGTGCATGCCTACATCTCTTAGTCCATCAAAATCGGATCTAGGCCACTCGATTCGGCCGGCGAAGATGCGTGGCCACGATCAATTTGCGACAGAAATATATTGTCGCAAAGGTCAAATTAGGGTTTTGGACAGCCGCGACTACTCCAATTCGATCGATCAATTCGATGCTTCATTGACCTCCCACGGGTAAGTCGATCGAACACGAATAGAGTTGATCCAACGATGAAATCGTGTGCACTTCCCTGATCGTCCAAGACGCGATCTAAGCCATCCAAACATGCTGGCTAAGTTGATTTAAGACGCTAATGTACTTCCGCGACCCAAATTAGGGTTTAGAAGCATCACGCCTGCCATAGTTTGGGCAAACGATTTATTGCCTTATGGTCTTTTCGTGGACAGAACGATCGAGTGGGGGGAAAGCTGGGCCGCCGATGTGCGTGCTAGCACTTCCCTAATCACTCATGGAGTAATCCAAGCCGTCCAACCAGGCTGGTAAAGTTGGACGGCTGTGACACTTTTAAGACTGCGTTAGACAGTCTATGCTCGTTCGAGATTTTTTCAACAACGTGACCACCCTACTTAGGGTTGGCATTTGACAACGCTGGGATGCATTTAGGCAAGGTTCGATCAGTTGGGGCGTTGGTGGGCCCTCCGTCGGTCATCATGATGGTTGCCTATTTTTGCCGGGGCTTGGCCAGGCTTGTTGAATTTCCCGGCCAAATTGTGTGGTCGTGATCGTTTCTGAGACTGATATGGACAATATAGATTCCCCTTAAGGAAATTAAACATGTTCAATCGAGCTGTCTTTAGCTAAAAATGTCGATACGAAAATCTCTTTTTCGGAGAGTGATGTAGCCTGTGTGGGTATTTTCATGCAGATCTCAATACTGTCACTTTGGGAGATTCATGCTACTCTGCTGAGAGTGAACACTTAATCGTCATGTCATGTCAATAATGAGAGTTCGGCTGGGAACATAGCATATGCAAATACTAGGAAAGTCATGCATTAGTTGGTAATGCTGGCAAAAATAGAATTCACAGAATACTTGGGATTGCTAATACGCGCACCATTCTGAGTGAATTTAATATATATTATTGAATTGCTCAATGAGCGAGGAGGGTTTTTTGCACTCGTCACTCTTCAAATGGCTTTACCCCTTGCAGGGTGATAGCGCATTAAATATTGGTTTTACAATTATAGCCTTGAACTAAAAACCACCATCAACATTAATTCCCCTACTTAGCACGTAATAGTTACATTATTGCGGGGTAAGCACTAGATGGTGACAAATAAAGGTAAAACTTATGAGACAAAGTTAGATGTTACCAGGAGAGATGGATCGGCCTGTCCTTGAAACATGTCACGTTCAAGAGGCGTCCAGGTAAGCGTTCCCCTAGCATGATGTCAGTTGGCCTCAGGTAGATTAGGCATACTGTTGGTTGGGATCTCAAACTACATTCCAAGTCCCTTGTACATCTGAGTATCGTTCGAGAGCGTGTCCAAGATTTCCTGGCTTCGTTTAGTATGGAGTAAAAGTGGAGGCGCGATGAAGCATCTCAGTTAATAAGTGCTAGGGCTGAAAAGTTTGCTGCCCGGATAAAGTGAAGAGGGGTGGAGCATAACATGAAATTCTGGATAAACATGAAAACCTTATTCATGACGATGTCATAATCCTCGACTCTGATGTGGACAATCCCTGTCATGAGGAATATCCTTAAAAAGCTGCTGAAGCAATTGAAGAAGCTCCCAAAAAGAATGTTGATGCAGCTTCCAAGAAGGGTGTTGAAGCGGCTCGAGAGGATGTTGAAGCAGCTCCTGGAGAGGACTCTAGTGAAGGCGCCATTTGCGCTGGTGTTGATGACACTTCTTTGATGTTTAGTAGTCTGCAGTTACATCCAGGGCTTGATCGAATAATAATCCTTCATTAATGCTGCTTTTATGATTTTATGTTTCCAGTTGGATGAATGAATGAAATCTCCGACTAAGAAATCCAAATTCTTAGAAAGATCTGGCAATGTCTTGAAACTTTAGACGTAGCTCTCCTCGGTAAGGTTAGAGTAGAGCATGTGTACATGATTTTGCAATCTGAGCTCTCCCATTCTTTTCTTTGATATTCACCTTGTAGACTACAAGCTTCTTGAAGATTTGTGGCGTGCCAGCTAGGTATGTAGAAGAATGGACATTGTGCCGCGAATGTCTTCCTTCAAGCGACATCTTTTGAATCGCCTTCTGAATCTTGGATGGTTTTATAGAATGGGATGCGATGAACAGTCCCCAGTTACACTTCAGATTCGATGGTGTGGCTGAATATGTGAAAATATCTCTGATTTGTACTTTTGGAGCCTTTGATGCACATGTACGTCTTCATGCTGAGAACTTTCTGCGGATCATAAAGCTTCAACAATGGTGATGATGATATCAGACATAAACTAGTTGAGGAACATGAAGGCATCCTATGCTGGCAGTCCCCAGGTGTAATTATCCCGAGCTTATTTTCTCTTGAAAGACGTACTTCCACTGCATTTGTCGGTAAAGTGGTTGACGAATTGATGAAGGCGGAAATCTTTTGGATTCGTCATTTGTTGATCAATGGGGGGAGTCGCTCTTGATATATCTGAATTGTATCCAAACTTTTGGCATCTCATGCACCCCTTCCATAGGAAATTGGAAATCTAGAAACACCGATTCTGATTTTGTCGGCGATGTGGCAGACGTGATGCAGTTGGTCTGTGTGGCTTGCTGATGCTTTGAAGCGGCTTAGGCCTCTAAAGGGAGCGCTGAAGCGGCTTCTTCTGGAGAGAGCGTCGAAGCGACTTCTTCTTCAGTTTGATTTTCCCTTGCAAATTACATGCTTCTTGATTGACCTTCTCTCTTGTGTTGAATAAGTCCTTGACTGACGACGAAGGAATTTCATGTTGAGCCTCAGTCCCCAAGCGTGATTTATATGGTTCTATCTTGTATGATCGGTGGATTTACCATAATAAAGATATCGCCATCTCGCCTCCGTGACTCTATTACTTCTCCATGGGAAAATAAAATATGCAGAAGTTCAGATTATCTCTGTCCGTAGTGGTTGTTGATATTGTGAAGCTCGGGATGGTATCAAAAAACGAGCAACAACGGTTCTTGGCAGCAGCTGTGATTAGAAGAGACTGGCAGGGATAGGCGTGATAGCTACGTGCACGAACTTGGCAGTCTTCATATAGTGGTATATCTTGTCTCGTTATTAGAGGTAGAAGCTAATGATGGAGCCGATAGCTTCCTTGATGTTGCCTCATGGAATGGAAAAGAGGGAGACAGTCCCCTGCCCACGAGTATCCACTGAGCCTTCGACTTGATAGATGCTGTCACGCTGGGTTCATGAGGCCGTCTTTACATATGCGTTGCGTTTCATAGACATCCAGGAATATTGCTGGTCTTTGACAATACGTATGCTCTCTTGAGTATATCCTCGTCTTTGGACGTCTCGGAATCATAATGATAGCATGCTTGCATCTCTCCAAATGCAACATCTTTGAGATGGGCAGTGCTAAGCAGTCCCCAGTCACACTCCTTTGCCATTATCATCTTTGGATCGTGTCTTTGAGGAGTAGGGAAGTTCCTTCATGCGAATGACTTAACTAATAGGTTTTTTAAATATGATGAATCTCTTGACATGGAGAGTCTGCATGTACCTCTCAAGTCCCAGGTGCAATCTCTTTTAGTAACGCAACTACTTCTTCTACAGGAGACGAAATTCTGAAAGCGTCTCTCATTGATGTTGTTGTCGTCAAACCAGATATGAAATATCTTGGACGTTGCTTTATCATTATGGCAGTCTTGCATGTGGTACTGAAGTTGGAGTTTGCGATTTTGGACGCGCAGGATGTTGTATCTCGGTGGTTTTCCTCTTGCTGCTTCAGCGAAACTACTTACAGAAGGCTGAAATTTGTATTTCATGTTGGTGAGATGTATGCTTCCATGAACATCATGAGGCTCTTCATTACTGGCAGGCTTGGTTCTTTCTAGCAGGGTAGGTGCTGTCGCTGCTGAGCGTTTAACAGCTTCACGGAGTTCAGAGGATGTCTGAAAGTGCAGGTTCTTCGACAAAGCACGATAGACAGGTAGCATCATATTGATGAATAATTACACCACTTGTTGTTCAGTCACATTTGGATCGTGACCCTCCAGTGCATGAATTATGGACCTCTTGGCATAATCATTTGGATGTTCGTTGTTTCGCTGAAGCATTCTTCTTAAGTCTGACAGAGTGATTCACCCAAGATGCAGATTCTTTCTCAACATAATAATGCGGGCATCATTATCTTCTTAAGGCTGCTCTCTTGAGGTGTCGGCTCCAGCGGATCTGAATATGCCCCGGGTCCGCTCTCGTCCGGGTTGACATAATATGCGAAGCCTTTATGATGATTTGGAGATGTGTCAAGCCTCCCTTGTTATTGTAGATATACGAATTCTCGGAATTACGCCATGTTCTGGATCTACACGTTTTGTTGATGAAGTGACAGGGGATACTCCTGACCTTAAATTGGTAGCAGTTGTGGAACAGAGATAGACCTTTTCTTTTGTGACCTCTGCAGGTGTCTCCCTAGGACTCCACTGGTGTTGAATTTGTTATCGACTATATCCATACTGGAACAACGGCTACGTGAACCTTCACTTCGTCTTTCTGGGTGTGGATCCTTTGAGGCATTTCTGGCTTGCTCCATACAAAACTTGTGGTATTATAGAAAAGGCGGTTGCTCCGTCCGGATCACGAGAGAAGCCGCTGCGATCTTCTAAGTAGTAGTCGCGTCTTGTGTCTCCATGCGGCTTTCTAGTCCTTTCATCTAGAATATTTACTGGTTCTCATCTATCCAAGCCATTGCTTGAAAAATCATTTTTGTGAAGCTTCTTGGCGAATGGAACACTGGAATTGAAATTGGTTGTTGAACCTAAATTGAATTTAATGATTGAATTGGATCTAAGATCCACCCTTTTGAAATTGAGAAAACTGGAATGAATATTGAGGAACTGATTTAGCAACCGAGAGATCAATCTCCCACCGTGGTCGACAATTGTTTATGGGTAAAAACTGATTCTGCTATTTTTGGTAAATTTGGGTGTGTTGATGAGAAACGAATCTAAACCCTAAAAAAATGCACTGCACGGGAGTACTTTAGATTCGAGAGATTAATCTGTACAATTCTGGCCTAAACCAAGAAATGGCCGTTCCAGACTTGCTTCGGTCACAAAGTTAAGGAGAAGGGTTGATCTTAGGGAGGGAAGCGAAGAAGGTGTTGAGATTCAAAAATATTGAATTTTGAAGGTGTGGCTATTTATGACTTGTATCAGAATGTGGAACTGGCTTGCATAATGTAAGCTATCAGTTCTAGGTGTTTTCTAGATACTGTATTAACAACACTTGTGTTCATGTTGTTGAAATAGGTTGAAAACCTATTTATACAGCATTTGAGCGCAACACTAATCTCGTAGGAAGTGGAGGAGGTTAAATAGTGGAGTAATGGGGCCGTGTAAGAAGTGGTGATCATCACGTGGTCACATCTTCGTCCACTACTCTCATCGTGGTCAACCGTCCGTCCTTTATGAATAGACGAGGGTACCCAAATATACCTCAAGCTAAAACTTTTCCTACCTATAAGTCCTTTCTCCGAAAGTGATTGTCTATGGACTGAGTCGATACAATACAACTAATCGGTTCACACTTCGTGTGATCATCTATGGATACTAGATCGAGACAATACAACAACGAAGTATGTTTACTTGTTACAAAGGTTCGGACTTAACCAAACACAATAGGATTGCTTATCAAGTAAATAGGAATTAACGATTGTGTAATTTACTTTAATTATAATAAAACAATTATAATGCGGAATATAAAAGTAAATACACAACAAGATTTTGTTAACGAGGAAACCGCAAATGCAGAAAAACCCCGGGACCTAGTCCAGAATTGAATACTCTCAGGATTAAGCCGCTACACATAATTACACTAACTTCGTATAGTTGAGACCAAGTAACTAACCCTATAGTTCAGCTAGTTCCTTCTGTATTCCCACGCCTCCAACTTATAAATAAGTCACGTACTTGGAACAATTCCTTTGGTTTGTATTCCAAACAGTAAAGGAACAACAAATCTGTTTGGTATCAACTCTATTCAACCAAGTGATATGAATCGGACAAAGGCTCTTCCGTTTATCTCAACATAAACTCCTTCGTCAGGTCCTTAGATCCATCTTATATTCAATCACCCAAAGGTAATCGTTTAAGATTAAGCCAACTACACCTTTAATCCGAAGAATCGTGTTGATGCCGATCTACTCAATTAATCAATCCAATCTACCACAAGGATAAACCGATTATTAATTGGATCCTCTTTTACTTAAACAAGTATTGTTCACACCAAAGATTATAAAACCCAATTCAGATCTTCAATATCTTCTTTGTCTTCAAATCTTCTTAAATCTTCAATAAAAAACCTACACACAATCACTTGAATCACACGCACAAAACGGAGTCTGTTAACAATGGATTATCACAAGATCGTCTTTAGAACTAACAACAGTCTAAAGATCCCTGTCGAAACTCTGAACTAGTTTGAGTGAATCTTATATCAGAAGAGAAGATTCTCAATAATAAACAAACTAGGTGCAATCAGATTTCAACCACCGTTAGTCAATCAAATCAATCGAAAACAAAAGATAAACCGCAATTATCTAGTTTCCCACCAACGGTACACGCTAGAGCTTATCAATCCCAAAGAAGACTTTAACTGAGCGGTCGTCAGAGATTTCTATTAATTAGATTACTCTCCTCTCCGAATAGGCGGCTACACCAGTAACAACAACAAAAGAGTAAATCTGTTGTTACGAAGGATTTGTTTGCTAGAAAGGAAAACTTCGAGTATTTATAGACAAGGAAGTTTGGACACCAAGGAATTTCCAAAACCGAAAATATTCTCAAGATATCTAATTAGTAAATAACAATCGAAATCTCTCGGAAAATCTAATTAGTAAATGTACATTACTAATTCTGTAATTTCCCTACAAAATAAAATTAATAACCTTAATTAAAATATTATCAACTTACTTATGTTTCGATCCTGGGATTCTCTCCTCTTAGCCGTTAAGGAATATCTTTGAACAATTATAGAAATAAACATTTACAGCACGTGTTCAAAGTTTGTCGACATCTTTACTTTGTAAGTTCTCTTTCACACTTACAACCTTGAAACCGATTTGCCACACTTCCAAACAAGTTTAGAATTGGTTCATCTGACTTTCAAGAACTATGTGATTGATCAAACCAACATTCAATCACAATCATGGGTTTACGGTTCTACCAAAACAAGTTTCGGTTCTACCTCCATGTGAGTACTATGCATAGTCACACTAGCTTCCCAAAGATTCGGTTGACTAGGTACTAGGATCGGTTCCCCGCATATATATGGTATCTAACTTATAAGTGTTGCACATGTCCACAGGATCGGTTCCCCTTTGCCTAAAAACGTGTTGCACATGTCCATAGGGTCGGTTCCTCTTTCTGCTATAAACCTTGTTGCACCCCATACAAGGATCGGTTCCCTTTGATGTACTGCACCCCTTACAAGGATCGATTCTCCTTTCCTTTTAATTGGCCAGACATACAAAATCCGATCATACCACAGGTGATTACTTAAGATCAGTTTTACTAATAAAAGTTATACCAATACATAAGTCAGGCCTTTGTGAATAGTTTTACCAAGAACACAACAAGTTGTGAGCGGTTATATTATATCACACATATTGGTTGTTCATAAGATATGCAATGAATAGCAAAACCAATAACACCTGGCAATTTCCTTTTCGGTCCACAAAAAAGTTTATGAATTTACTTCCTTAGAACACATGTAAACATTGTTCCCTATGATGAAATCCTCACCTCATACCCATACATAATCACAATAGCATTCAAATGATTATGGCGATGTCTTATCTACAAAGTTTAATGGTTAAGAAATAAACCTCGTATTGTATTCCTTAATACTATGTCTATCTAGAATTCAAATATGCTTCGCAGTTATGTTTTCAATATGCACACGACTTGAAAGATACTTTAGGGAATGAAACAGTTCAAGTCAAATATCACTAACCTCAAGTGTAAGGATGATTGTTGTCATTGTAGCTCCTTGCTTCTTCACATCTTCAAGTCTTCAAAATACTTGTAATGTCTCATATCCTAATACTTTCAAGCTAACCTATACGAAGTTGACTCTAGTACATAATCAAGCGACTCTTAACATGAGTTTTGATTCACTAAAATATGACAACCAAAATTGACATACCAACGCTTGGTGGGTTCAACCGAGCAATGCTCTAACACTTTCCTGACACATTCTCATAATAGGCACGTTGCACGCCGCACGCTGTAAACCTCCTGACCAATACCCCAGTAAGTATCCCCGGTTTGTGACATGTTTGATGTCTCGAGTAAGTGGGTCAAGTCGTGGGACTTGCCGCAAAGAATAGCATACAATGCTATTAGGTGAAACAACTAAGTTGTTTTGTGAGGCAAACATAAAATATCGTATGTGTTCGATGCAGCTCAAGACAATCGACGTGCATGAAGCATCGTTGTCTTAGTGCTTATAAAATAAGTTGCGGATTGAGCGTCTTAAAATGGCAGCATGTTCGACCACCTTCGGGTGATCGTTTGAAGGACGCCTGAATGAACCATCACTTGTCCGATTGCTCCCTATGACAGAGTGGCGGTCGGTGATCATTGAGGTACCTCATGGATCGCCTAATATCTAATCCAAACTGTCTGACCAAGCTGGCGAAGTTGGACGCACGAGATGGTTTGCGGCAGATGTTTGCCACCGTTGATATAATTTTAGGGTTTAGTGACGTGCGGACGTCCCTTCTTTGGCTAGTCGAATCCAAGCACTGGTTGCTAATTCAAACGGACCGATTGGGCATGCGTGGATACGAGCCGCCAGCGTGCATGCCTACATCTCTTGGTCCATCAAAATCGGATCTAGGCCACTCGATTCGACTGACGAAGATGAGTGGCCACGATCAATTTGCGATAGAAATATATTGCCGCAAAGCGCTGATAGACACATTTTTTTTGTCTACGTTGTCCTTAATTTCATGTATTGTTGGTACTCGATTTTTGTACTTATTATGATATTTTATGTGTTTTTAGGTATTTTTGGAAATAAACATTCTTGGAAAAATCGGCTCGAAAAGTCGTCTAAAGCACCGGAAGGAACGTGTTATTCAGACTGTCACTTGTGGATAAGGGGCGCCCAAATGATAAGGGGTACCCAAAGGATATTTGCACCCAAGCAACTGATCAGAGACACCCCTCATGGCATCTGCTATTCGCACCCCAGGACCGGGTAGGGGGCACCCATCTTCTTCTTCACGGGAAAGATATTTGGCGGGAAAAGAAATCTCAACTGTGTGAGATTCTGGTCATGATATTATGGGGATATTTGTGTCTTTAAGACATGATTATCTTGTTACCATGATAGTAAGATTTTGTACGTGTCTTGAATGGAAGGAAATCGTATACTTTTGGATATTTTCGAAAACAGGGAAGGAATTATTCACGGAATTAATTGAAGATATTCTCTTCATTATTTGGCTCAATTAAATGAGAAGATTTGGATATACCATACAACTCAGAAGACGTGTGAAAATGGAGAGGAAATATTCCCGTGAAATGCTTTCATTAACTGCAAAGATCTTTTGGAGTAATTGAGATGATTGCCGACCTAAGATTGGCTTCACAGTATAAATAAGAGTGTCTTGGGTATCAGTGAGGGGATGGAGAGTTTGGGGATCGTTTAGAGCAAACCCGGTTTAATCATTATTTTCTCCCATTTCATCACTTGTAAACACTTTTGAGCAACGAAAAATTATTCTGAGTGTGTTTCCAATATGCGGAGCTTAACCCAATCCTTGGGGCTATGGAGGAAGCCGTTGTTTGTAAAAGTGATATATTTTTATTAATTAATTACAACAACTCTATTATGATTTTTGCATTGAACTAAAAATTGTTTATATGATTTTGATTAGTTAGGTGTATTCTCTTGATAGAATATGCTTGCTTTAGGGTTTTGATATTCTATGCTTGGATTAACATCTATTCTTTTGGAAATATACATGTCTAGGCAATACTATTAGAATCAATCTGAATGTTGAGTTGCATAATTATTGTTTTATTAAATCACTAATATCAACCAATGGTGGAATCCTAGTCCTATTCTCTCCATAATTTTCACAACATCTTTTTAATTTAGTTCGCTATTTTTATTTATTAAAAAAAAATCTAAAAATCCGCTTTCACAAGTCTTGAACGAATCATACTACTACAACAACTTTGAAACTCCATCCAATTTTTGGCGCCGCCGACGCGGACTTGTCTTTAGGCTAGAGTTTTTAGATTTTTTTTTTAGGTTTTTATTTTTATTTGTTCTTTTTTACGTTTTTGGGTTTTTGTCTTTTTCTTTTAGATTTTGAAATTTGGAGCGAAAGAAAATTTTGCCAAAGCTTTTTGTGAATACTTAAAGACTGGAGTAAAAGGCAAAGCGAAAGGAGCGAAAGAAGAAGATTTTTTTTTAAAAAAAAAAAAAGAGAGACATTTTTATTTTTGTAGATTTTTATTTTTTTTTATACTTTCTTTTTCTTTTGCACTTTATATTTTTGGACTTTGGACTTTAAATTTTTGGACATTGTTTTTAAACCCTACGGAAGGGTAGTTTAAATATAAACTGTTTGCAGAGAAGGACGGTGATTACGATATCACCTCGGCCCCTCGGGTTCGTACATGACATAGGAGTCGTGGCCCGAGTCGACTACAAAGGTTCATCCCCCGTCTGGTACGGGAGGTAAGTTTGTCGAAACACTCGCGAATCCCATGTCAGCGAGTTACTGTCTTCCTTCGTATGCATATATGTTGAGGACTTGAAAACGGCTGCTTTAATTCCTAGTAAAGGGCAAGGACTGGCCATACAAGATAAGGGTTCGGATTTCATCACCGTTCTCTTCTTGCTCGCCTTAGGAAAACGACACCAAACGCGAACCTAAGCCTAAAATTTTGACTAGAACGAGACCGATAGGGTAACGAGCTTAACAGGAAAGTCATTCAAAAAAATTTTGGTTACTCTTTTAAGCATACTTCGAAGTTCTTGACGGTTTCTGTAAGTTGAATGCGTGACTGCGCCGCCTTGTAATTCCGGTGAGGCCTTGGGTATCAAAGCTCCACCGAGCTTCCCTCGCCTCTATTCAACTTACTTTAACTCGGATTGATTCCAGAGGGGTTTGCTTAAATTGTAACGAATTCCCGTTCAAAGGATTAGAAGCTGGTCTAGAAACAATCTAAGTGGAGCCATCATGCTTTTTGTTTGCTAGAAATAAGTAGGTTTGATGTGGTGGAGTCAGCCTTGTTTGTGTTTGCATAGAACATCCCTTCCTTTTTAGGGCTTTTCTTTTTGATTTTGTTTTTCTAGTATATGCCCGAAGTTTTTAAACGGGCTTGGAAAAGAAACACTCTAGGTCGTTTGATTAGTGACAAACCTAGTAGTTCTTCTTGTGAAGGCGGGGAGCTCGAAGACTCTTCTTTTGAGAGCCCCATTTTTGGAAACTTCAGTTTTGAGAATATGTCTCTTCGTGAGGAAAGTACCCCTAGTAATCCTAGTCCTTTGGTAGTGCCAGAAATGGCAACTTTGAAAGCTTTGCTAAACCCAACTAGGACCTCTCGCCCGTCTTGTATCAAGTTAGCTGAAACCGAGGAAAATTATGAACTGAAACCTGGGACTTTACAGATGCTCCCAATGTTTTTAGGGAAGGAGAATGAGAACCCCTATTTTCATGTTAGGGAATTTGAGGAAGTTTGTAGTACTCTGAAAATTAAGAACCTAAGTGATGATGCGTTGAAACTTAGGTTAATCCCCTTTTCCTTAAAAGATAAAGCCAAATCTTAGCTGTATAGTTTGGACTCTGAGTCAATTGAAACCTATGACCAACTTACTTCTGCCTTTATACATAAGTTTTTACCAAGGCATAAAACATCGTCTATTAGGACACAAATATGTACTTTTTCCCAACAAGAGGGAGAATCTTTATATAGGTACTTAGAAAGGTTCAATGACTTGATATCTCAATGTCCTCATCATGGTTTGGAGAAGGTTAGGTTAGTTCAGATCCTCTATGAGGTTTAGATTATTCAACAACAACCATGGTTGAGTCCTTATGCACAGGTGGGTTTGAGAATAAAATTGTTGATGAAGCGATGACATTTTTGAATGAAATCGCCGATAAGACCCAACAATGGGAAAATAGTAGGGAACCCCAGAAAACAATTCTTCTAAGTAGAGGAAACGTTAATAAGGTAGAAGGATCTTATGAGTCAGATGCCAAAATAGCAGCTATAGCCAAAAGGTTAGAAGCCTTAGAATTAGGTCATTCTAGTGGTAATAGTGGAAGAAATGAGCCTTTTTGGGAAGGCCATGTTGTTGAAGAGCAAGCCAATGCTATTTTTAACAACACTAGGTTTGATAACCAACAGAAGTTTGACCCATATTCAGAAACCTATAACCCTGGCTGGAGAAACCATCCAAACCTTTCTTGGTCCAAGGGCCAGAATCAAGGTCAGTCTAGTAATGCTCAGGTTCCCCCAGGTTTTGGCTATACTAAGAATCCTTCAGCTCCGGCACAGTTTCAGAACCCTTCGGATAAGAAGATTATGAGTTTAGAAGAGTCTCTTGCTTTGTTAACTCGTAACACTATGCAGTTTCAGCAATCTGTTGCTCAAGGTTTAGAAGAAAATAAGAGAATAGGTCAGGCTAACTCTCAGGCTATTTCCGAGTTGAAAACCCAGGTTAGTCAGATAAATGAGACATTGAGAGAAAAAGGAAAGTTTCCTAGTCAACCACAACCCAACCCTAGGGGAGTCCATCAAATATCTTTAGCTGGTGAGAAATCATCAAACCATGTGAACTCGATAACAACCCTTAGGAGTGGTAAAATGGTAGACAATAAGGTAGCCATGCCTAGTGGACATACTGTAGTTCCACCTTCTACTTCCCAAGAGGAGCCCGCAGACAAGGAAACTGAAACAGTCTCTAAGGATTCCCAAGAAATTCCTGATAGGTTTACCTTTGTGCCTAGAGCCTCATATCCACATTTGTTAGCCCCAACAAAGAAGGAGTCGACTTTCAACGAGATAATGGAAACATTTAAGCAGGTGAACATAAATATTACGCAATTAGGCAGATTCCTGCTTATTCCAAGTTCCTTAAAGATCTTTGTACACGAAAGCGTAAGCTTAATGTCCATAAGAAAGCTTTTTTAGCTGGCCAGGTAAGTTCCATTCTTCTGAACCAAATACCCCCTAAGTATAAGGATCCTGGATGCCCCACCATATGTTGTGCGATTGGTAATCACATGGTCGATAAAGCTTTACTTGACTTAGGAGCTAGTGTTAACTTAATCCCGTATTATGTATACATCCATCTAGGTCTTGGTAAGTTGAAACCGACTAAAATGACACTACAATTAGATGATAGGTCTTTCATAGTTTCTCGTGGTGTCATAGAGGATGTTATGATTAAGGTTGATAAGTTTATTTATCCTGTGGATTTCGTTGTTCTAGACACCCAGCCTGTTCAGGACCCAAGTCGTCAAATCCCAATGATTTTAGGTCGCCCATTTTTAGCCACAGCTAACGCTGTCATCAACTGTAGGACTGGGCTTATGAACATATCCTTTGGTAATATGACCACTGAACTAAATGTCTTTAATGTTACTAGAAAACCTTCTGAGAATGATGATTTAGAAGAATTGAATATGATTAGCACTTTAGTTCAGGATAATTGGATTGACACTTTACTGGTACATTCTTTAGATGATTTTGAGGAAACCATTCTCTTAGATCAGATATGTGATCAATCTTTAGAAGAAACTCTTGAGTATTTAAAGATTCTATGGACCCAGAAATTCATGCAATAGTTTTAGGTTTTTCTGAGAATAATGATGACCCTAAGTTTGGGGGTAGAGAACTAGAAGAATCTCTTGAGTATTTTAAGGACTATGAAGATCCGTAAATTCAAGAAATAGTTAGAGGTTTGTCTGTGAACCCTAAGTTCGGGGGTAGTGATGGTTCTTGTGATTGTATCGTATCCCTAATTATAGTCCTTAACTTAGGACTCGAGCCTTGTACATCTGAGATATTACTTGAGTCTTTTCAGACTCCGCAACCCGATCCTCCTGATACTGTCCAGAAGGTAACCCAGGTATTAGAGACCCGTTTTTCGGATGAATCTATTTATCGAGACACACATATGAAGTTCAATTACGCGCCGCAGATAAACCCAGTTGTCTTGACATAAACCTTAGATGAGGACGTGCTCCTTCTTTTCATTTTTCTGAATCAGTGCAGTTGTCTCATACTGGTGTCAGCTCTATTTGGTCTTATGGACCCACAATTGTTTCTACTATTGATATATGACTTTGGAAGCCTTTTTGAGGTATTTGATGTCTATCTAAAGACTTTAAATTTAGCATTTCCTGGGAGGTACTCATGCTTACGGTAATATCCTTCCTTATTTCTTTTTCCATCCATCAAGTGGTAACAATTTCTTATTGTTCATGCTTTTAATTTCATCTTTAGAACATTGAGGACAATGTTAGATTTAAGTTTGGGGGTGTGGAAGAAACTTTTTGTTAGCTCTTAGCTGCATCAAATAAACTCCAGAGCCTAGAAATTTATGCTTATTAAGGTTGGCACTAACCAATCTAAGTGGATGGGAACATCTTGGTTGTAGGAGTTGAGGAACCAATCTGATTAGATGGAAACATCTAAAGAGTCTATTCATAAAAGCACAGAGCTCAGGTGTTAGAATTAAAAAAAACATGGTAGTTTCGCCATATCTCGTTGAATCCTAATCCTTCTGTTTTTATTTTTTAAGTGATTTGGTGGGGCACACGATTCAAGTTGTTACCTTTGCTAGGGTGGAATAGAGTGATTGAGATACCAAAAAAAAAAAGAAAAAAAAAGAGAGAGACCAGACCATTAGACCAACCGAAATAAATTCAATAAAGTCGACCACTGGTGCCCTTGTATATGTCAGTTGTGTTGACCTAGAGTTAGGTTTATCGACCACTGGTCCCCTTGTATATGCCAGATGTGTTGATATTAGTCAGAACGGTATCTCAGTCCATTAGGATAGGTTCACCTTGGCAGAGGCCTTCAGACAGATATGGGAAACACCGTTCACTTTTAACCATCTCTTTATCCATCTTCTTAATGTGATTGGTTGACTCCGGTTATGATGTACAGAAACTATCTGAGTAGAGCTCTGTCACTTATATATGAATTTTAGTATGCTGAGTGCAAACTCGTGTACAACAATTGGAATTTCGCATCAGGGTACTTCCTCCTATAGTCAATGATTGTATGCCAACCAAGGAGATTCTTTAGTGCCTTCCAAGGTTCTGCATAGATAGCTAGGGTATGGAGTAAAGGTTTTGTGGGTACACCTCTGGTTAAACCCTCCGGAGACGACACTCCGCCACTAGGGCCACCTAGCGGTTTAACGGCTTGCTTCACGTGCTAAGTGTAGTCATTTTTATTTTCTAGATTTTCTCGAGGACTAGCAAATAATAAGTTTGGAGGTATTTGATAGACACATTTTTGTGTCTATGCTGTCCTTAATTTCATGTATTGTTGGTACTCGATTTTTTGTACTTATTATGGTATTTTATGTGTTTTTAGGTATTTTTGGAAATAAACATTCTTGAAAAAATCGGCTCGAAAAGTCGTCTAAAGCAACGGAAGGAACGTGTTATTCAGACTGTCACTTGTGGATAAGGGGCGCCCAAATGATAAGGGGTACCCAAAGGATATTTGAACCCAAGCAGCTGATCAGAGACACCCCTCATGGCATCTGCTATTCGCACCCCAGGACCGGATAGGGGGCACCCATCTTCTTCTTCGCGGGAAAGATATTTGGCGGGAAAAGAAATCTCAACTGTGTGAGATTCTGGTCATGATATTATGGGGATATTTGTGTCTTTAACACATGATTATCATCTTACCATGATAGTAAGATTTTGTACGTGTCTTGAATGGAAGGAAATCGTATACTTTTGAATATTTTCGAAAACAGGGAAGGAATTATTCACGGAATTAATTGAAGATATTCTCTTCATTATTTGGCTCAATTATGAGAAGATTTGGATATACCATACAACTCAGAAGACGTGTGAAAATGGAGAGGAAATATTCCAGTGAAATACTTTCATTAACTGCAAAGATCTTTTGGAGTAATTGAGATGATTGTCGACCTAAGATTGGCTTCACAGTATAAATAAGAGTGTCTTGGGTATCAGTGAGGGGATGGAGAGTTTGGGGATCGTTTAGAGCAAACCCGGTTTAATCATTATTTTCTCCCATTTCATCACTTGTAAACACTTTTGAGCAATGAAAAATTATTTTGAGTGTGTTTCCAATATGCGGAGCTAAACCCAATCCTTGGGGCTATGGAGGAAGCCGTTGTTTCGGTAAAAGTGATATATTTTTATTAATTAATTACAACAACTCTATTATTTTTGCATTGAACTAAAAATTGTTTATATGATTTTGATTAGTTAGGTGTATTTTCTCTTGATAGAATATGCTTGCTTTAGGGTTTTGATGTTCTATGCTTGGATTAACATCTATTCTTTTGAAAATCTACATGTCTAGGCAATACTATTAGAATCAATCTGAATGTTGAGTTGCATAATTATTGTTTTATTAAATCACTAATATCAAACAATGGTGGAATCCTAGTCCTATTCTCTCTATAATTTTCACAACATCTTTTTAATTCAGTTCGCTATTTTTATTTATTAAAAAAATCTAAAAATCCGCTTTCACAAGTCTTGAACGAATCATACTACTATAACAACTTTGAAAACACATCAAGCGCAAATTAGGGTTTTGGACAGCCGCGACTACTCCAGTTCGATCGAGAAATTCGATGCTTCATTAACCTCCCACATGTAAGTCGATAGGACACGAATAGAATTGAGCCAGCAGTGAACTCGTGTGCACTTCCCTGATCGTCCAAGACGCGATCTAAGCCATCCAAACAGGCTGGCTAAGTTGGATGGTCGTGATCGATTTAAGACGCTAATGTACTTCCGCGACCCAAATTAGGGTTTAGAAGCATCGCGCCTGTCATAGTTTGGGCAAACGATTTACTTCCTTATGGTCTTGTCGTGGACAGACCGATCGAGTGGGGGGAAAAGCTGGCCGCCGGTGTGCGTGCTAGCACTTCCCTAATCACTCATGGAGTAATCCAAGCCGTCCAACCAGGATGGAAAATTTGGACGGCTACGACGCTTTTATGACTGTTTTAGACAGTCTATGCTCGTTCGAGCTTCTTTCAACAGAGTGACCACCCTACTTAGGGTTGGAGTTTGACAACGCTGGGATGCGTTTAGGCAAGGTCCGATCAGTTGGGGCTTTGGTGAGCCCGTTGACGGTCATCATGATGGTTGCCTATTTCTGTCGGGACTTGGCTAGGCTTGTTGAATTGTGCAGCCAAATTGTGTGGCCGTGATCGTTTCTGAGACTGATATGGATAGTCTAGATTCCCCTTAAAGAAATTAAACATGTTCGATCGAGATGTCTTTAGTTAAAAACGTCGATACGAAAATCTCTTTGTCGGAGAGTGATGTAGCCTGTGTGGGTATTTTCATGCAGATCTCAATACTGGCACTTCGGGAGATTCATGATACTCTGCTGAGAGAGAACACTTAATCGTCATGTCATGTCAATAATGAGAGTTCGGATGGGAACATTGCATATGCAAATACTAGGAAATTCATGCATTAGTTGGTAATGCTGGAAAAAATAGAATTCACAGAATATTTGGGATTGCTAATACGCGCACCATTCTAAGTGAATTTCATATATATATATATATATATATATATATATATATATATATATATATATATATATATATTGAATTGCTCAATGAGCTAGGAGGGTTTTTTGCATTCGTCACTCTTCAAATGGATTTACCCCTTGCAGGGTGATAACGCATTAAATACTAGTTTTACAATTATAGCCTTGAACTAAAAACCACCATCAACAATACCCAATGCATTTGGCCTCTGTTTGTAGCTAATCCAAATCCTAATTTTTCTGTTTCTGCATTTATTGATGAAAGCACAAAATCTTGGCATTCAGAACATGTAAGTATTTTTTCACACTCTCAAATGCTCAGAATATCATTGATACTAGGATCCTTCTGACTGGGAGTGATAGACTTATCTGGCCACACACTAAGAATGGTCATTTCTATGTTAAGTCTGCTTATAAAGTTATCTCTGGACAAACTGCTTATATGAATAATCCTCAAACTAGTAATCCCTTTGTATAAGTCCCTTTGGAAGTTTCCCATTCTACCTAAGTTTCAAATCTTTATCTGGAAGTGTCATGAGAACATCATTTGCTAAATCTATTCTTGCTAGATATATCAATAGGCAAGATTCCATCTGCAGTATGTGTAACTCTCATTCCCATGAAACCCCAGAACACCTTATTCTTCACTGCCATTTTGCAAATGAAGTTTGTTCTTTAACTCGTTATGCAGATATAGTCTCACATGTCATTGAGCCAAGTATAAGTCTTCAAGAATGGGTCAAAAAATGGTTATCTGTCAATAGTTTGCAAGATAAGGCATGTGCTGTATTTTCCATTTCCTAGGACATCTAGAGAGACAGATGCTCTCTCATTTTCCAAGAAAAATCTCTAAATCATCAAACAATGATTGACTCTTAAGATGATCAATGATACCGTGTTTTATATGCATAATGAGAATTCTCAGCATACAACTTCACTACACTCGTTATGCTCTCTCATTTATTCACTGTAATCAATTCACTCCTAGAAAATTGTGTGATTATTTTCAGTGATGCAGATTTCAACGAGAATTCTAACTTGTCGGAAATTGGATTTGAAAAAACGGGGGTCTAACAACCACACCCAATATTTCTCTTAGCAATCTGTATGGACTAACTCCAATATACTTTCAAGAGAATCAACTAGACAATCAGACTCAATCTTAAGAAAAGTATATCAAAGAGTTATAACTCAATTTCTCAGTTCAATCCGCAATCAAACAATTAGGAATTTGCGAGCCCGGTTGAGTATAATAAATAACTTGCACGGTATAAAAAAACAATATCCAAGTGTCAATCAATTTAATCAACAACCAAAGGTTGGATTCACAATTGATTGAATTTACGCACAACCTGTGATATTTCAATTATATAAACAAATATAATGCATAACATAAGTAACACAGACACTAGAAATATAACGAGGAAACCGCAAATGCAGAATAACCTCGGGATCTAGTCCATATTTGAACACCACACTGTATTAAACCGCTACAGACACTAGCCTACTCCAAGTTAACTTTGTACTGGAATGTAGTTGAACCCTAACCAATCTCACACTGATCAAGGTACAGTTGCGTTCCTTACGCCTCTTGAACCACGCCGGATTCTGCGCACTTGATTCCCTTAGTTGATCTCACCCACAACTAAGAATTGCTATGACCCAAAGTCAAAGACTTGATAAACAAATCTGTATCATACTGAAAAGTCTTTTGAGTAGATAAATTTGTCTCCCACAGATATACCTACGAGTTTTGTTCTGTCTTTTGATAAATCAAGGTGAACATGAACCAATTGATAAACCGGACTTATATTCCCGAAGAACCACCTAATATTCTCAATCACCTCACAATAATCTTAATCGATTAACGAAACAAGATATTGTGGAATCACAAACGATAAGACAAAGATGTTTGTAACTACTTTTCAATCTTGCCTATTGGGGAATAAATCTCGAGCAAATCTTAAAGAATATAGTACTCAATCAAAATATAAAACAGCAAGATCAAAACATGCAACTATAGAGAAAATAGTTGGGTCTGGCTTCACAATCCCAATGAAGTCTTCAAGTTGTCAACCTACAGGGTTTCATGAAAAACCTGAGGTTAAAGGAGAATCGACTCTAGTTGCAACTAGTATCATACAGGAGGTGTGGAGATTAGGTTTCCCAGTTTCTAGAGTTCTCCTTTATATAGTCTTCAAGTCAAGATTTGCAACCAATGTTACCTTGGTAACAAAGCATTCAATATTCATCGATTGATGAAAACCTGATTAGATTCGATCTAATATCTTTCAAACATTAGATCGAACTTAGCTTGTTATACACAAATGAAATGTACCACCATTTATATAAAGGTAACCATACCTAAACGTGTACACTTAATTGTTTCAACAAAAGTTAACCAGTGGTTAGCCATATGAGAACTTTTATATCAACCTTATTCATCTTTATCATAACTACTTCAAATGACTCAAATGAAACTAGTTAGAGAGTTGTTCAATTGTTTATATTCTCGTAGAAGTATACAAGACACAAATAAAAAAAAATCGATTTTGATTCACTCGAACCATTTCATGAACATTATAGCCAGGGTTTGCAAAAGATTGCATTCCTTATTATATGAATGTATTAGTTCATGAACAAATCGATTTTAGAACATAACCTAGTTAAGTATGCAAACGGGTACGCATACCTAAGTAGCCGAACTGAGTTTGGTTACGCCAGTATGCGTACGGGTTCGCATACCATTTCACACTTCCAAACTTCAGCAAAAATTCACGGAACTTGAACTTTCGCCAGTACGCATACGGGTACACATACTTAGTTTCCGGAATTCCAACAACCAACCAGTATGCGTACAGGTATGCATACCATGGTTCCCGGTTTTGGACTTAATACAAATGTGAATACACATCTATGTTTATATCAAATTATGGTTACATGTTCTAAACCCTCATTTCAATCATTGAAACATTCTTGTAAGACGAAAATAGCTGTCTCACACAAACTGTTAGCTTCAAAGCAATTTTCAAGTGATCGAATGACCAATACGAAACATTCCGAGTCTACATCAAATGACTATCTCACACAAATCTTGTAAGATGTTACAAGGCGATTTTCACATGATCATCTTTTTACTTTCGTCAGGAATAAAAGATGAACTTGGTTAAAACGAAAGCTTACAAAAACATATTTCGAGAAATAGATAAGCGAGATAAGCGAGATAAACTCGACTCGAAATACCAAATGTGTATAATTGAAGTCTATATAGCAATACAAATTTTTGTCTCAAATAGGAGATGGAGTAGATAGAATTTTGAGTGATACATGAGCTCAAGTCTCCACATACCTTTTGTTGATGGAGATCCACAAGTTCCATTGAGTAGTTCTTCGTCTTCATTCGATGAACGTCGTGGAGTCTAAAGCTCAACTACACTTACTATCCTAATCCGAGACTTATCTATAAGTAGACTAGAAATAAAGATTTATAGTTTTGGAAACTAAACTTGACAAACAAGCTTGAGATAGCAACGGTTCCGAGTTCGACCGAGCAGTGCTCTAACAATCTCCCCATTTGTCAATTTTAGTCACAAAACTATCAATATATATGGATTACAAAATAAATAAACTTTGTAGCTTCTCATCCAAATGCTTGATCTCCTTGGTTCTTCAACATTACTCGAAATCTTCGTCACTTCCAAGTACTCCAATGATTCTAAATGTGTTCAACTCATCATCATAGTTGTTGAAGATCCGTAGCTATAACAATGAGAAAACAATAGCTCTCAATCATTGTTATACAGTGTCACAGTATTATAACACAGAATCAAAGTTCAATTCTATCACAAATTTGGCAACAATACTATGGTGATATGTATCATTCCCCCTTAGTCAATACTTCATCTCACATGAAAACCACTCCCCCTTACATAATGATCCGTAAACCATATGTATTTGTAGTGTGAACTACACATTATTTCTCCCCCCTTTTGTCAATATAAATTGGCAAAGGTACGAAAACTAGTGGGATCCTAATGAAATTTCCATAGAGATACTTCATGACCAAAATAGAACCACATATCAACTTTGTTTAGATGCAATCATATAGCCGAAGCTAAATGCATTCATCAAGGAGTTTATAAAGATACAAGATAATCCATATAATATTTCACAGCCGTACTCCCCACAAAGATATGGAAATTAAGCACAAGTTCAAATAAGAACTCTCCCCCATAAAATGTCATTCCCTAAAGAACAACAAGAGCGACCTTACTTTCATAAGAAAGGAAGGATTTCTTTGGACATTAACAAATAACATGAAACATGAAATTGTATCCAAAATACTCAACTAAATTAACCACAAGATAACCTATGATTAACTTAATCGGAAACGCTCAACATAAGAAAACTTAGGGAGACGCACAATATTTATACAAAGATGTGGATCATTAAGACCAATACTGCGGAATATTCAAAGATTCATTCTATTTTTCATCAATATTTTCATAGAAACATATAATAGACCTAATCTTTGTAAACAAAAGTTCATCCCGTCCTCCACCAATATTTGCATAATGACATAATAGGCTTAACTTTTGTTTGTAAAAAGTTCATTCAATCTTTTATCAATAAATGACATAGGAAAGACTTAACTTTTGACCACGTGTGGGACAATCATAGTTCACAGACGTAAACACACATATCCCATAACAAGTTGCAATATATAAAACCATAAAGATTAATACTGCAAAATCATCTTCCAATAAACTTTTAGAATTTAAATAAATAAATCTAAAAATATTGCAATATGAGAATCGTTGGAAATAACTATGTGTACTCACAATAATGACTATTCCAAACCCTAGCTATCCTTCTTAAAACATAAAAATAAATTCTCATAAGAAGTTTCCTACACAAATTGAAAAGAAATAAAACTCCTTGGAAGAACGCAACCGAAAATCATCAGACATGACCATCAACCAGAGATCGAACATAGACAAGTTCATCAGTTGCTTTCTTCAGTTCGTTTTTCAGAAATTCAAGATTATTTTTTGCAATTCCAAGTTGTTCACGAACGACATCAAAATCTCCAAGAAGATTTCCTACCAGTTGAGATGACATCTGAACTGGCAGTTCGTTTTCATGATCAACAACATGATAGCAAGTTATGAAAACAGGATTCTCGTGAAACTCAATAACCTTTCCCTTCTCAACTTTGTCTTCCTTGTTGCATCCATCCATTGTGCACACTACAAAAATTCAGGAGAACTTTTGACGTTAAGGAACGTGTATGTATTAGAAGAAGATGAAATATATGATACATATATATATGAGCGCTTCATAGGGAAACCCTAGGGTTACTAGTATACGTTCGGTAAGGGTCAGGTGTACGTGCACTTATGGTTATGAACCAGGTTCAAAACCAAGAGAGTAATGGAGCATAATTTAGGAGTAGTTTTTGATAAAAATGAATGAAAAATTCTAAACAAATTAACAGACAGTCTTAGCTCAAAAGAACATAATATAATTGTTGATAAACAACAACTCACCCGTCAATGGGAAGAAAACACGAGTTTTTCAAGGTAAGCAACAAAGAAAATATTCTCAAGAGTTATTGATCAAATATATTACAATATGCAACAATATACTGGAGCAGGGCTCAACAATAATATGATCAACATGAAAAAGAAGGTAATAATACAACAAAGACTACTTTCTCAAGACAAAAAAACTTCTTGAGAATTATGAGCATCCTCACACAGCTACAAGAAGGATGCTACCTTGAGCAGTCAAGTTGTATTTTGATGAGAATTTTTCTCATCAAGGATATTGACATCTTCCCTTTTTCTTTCATGAAGATTTTCAGAAAAAACAATAGGGTTAGTCGAAAGAGAATTAACAAGAGGAGGACAAGAGATACCTGAAACTGCCGCCTTCCTTGCCTTCTTAATGCTGCGTTTAAGTCTTCATTTTGAGCTCCGAGACTCGATTATTAATGTGAATGTAGTCTGGAGAAGACATCTTAGATTCAAGGCTTTCTTCAATAAGAGGTAAGGAGCTTGAACATTTCTTCTTCCTCCGATGACTTTTTATCTTCACAGAGTAATTTGAAAAGTCATTTGTCCATATGACATTCTTCCCTTTAAAACTGTAGACAGGTTTTGTGTCATATTTATAATCAAGAATTAGCTCATCACAACACTTTTCTTGATTGCAGACAATACCTTTTACTCCAGCAAAATGAGAAACAGGTTTAATTACTTCTTTAGAAATCCATACAAGAATGTTATGAAGTTTTTCATTCCGCAGTCGGAAACGACATCTTCTTTCAAGGTAACCTTTGTTTCTGCAATAATAACAGTTATAGGGAATGTTCTTGACTGTTCTCATATGAGCTGTCTTCGAAGGTGTACAATCCTTGTTCCTAGAAACATCAGCTGCTGAATGAGGTTTTTCACTTTTGATGTCAGTGAGATTTTCACTTAGAACTTTGTCATTAGCACAAACAAAATTGGTCTTACTAGTACTTGGAGCGTCTATTCCTTTATATCCCAGACCACGTGTATCACGATGTTCTTTACATGATCCCAGCATAGAGGATAATTTTGTAGATCTAGCATCGAATATTTTCAGATTATATTCCAGTGAATTGACCTTATCAAGAGAAGCAGCTAGATCAGCCTCCAATTGTTTTTCTCTGGTGAGAAGACTGATTTCTCTATCGTTAAATTTTTTTTTTTGTTGAGAGTCATATCTTGCTTCAGATTTTTGAAATTCTTTCTTTCAACACTAAGAGATTTCGACGAAGATTCTCACATTCAGACTCCTTTGAATGTACATCTTCTTCACGATCTTTAACAGTTGATTATAAGAGTTTGTAACCACAATCAAAACCCTTAACGAGTTTTCTCAATTTCATGTGTTCATGACAGAGAGGTGTCAGATATTCATCCAATCAAGTTGTTGACTTTTTCGTTTTTAAGATATGGTCAAAGAGCTTGATATATTGAGATACTTCCTCATCAACACCTTGTCCCTCTTCTAAATCACTTTCATCTGAAAGATCATCCAACTGTTCATATAGGCATTTTTCCAAGTTGAACACAGTTTCAGTCAAAGGAGAAGATATGAGAGATTTCTCAAAAGACTCAAGACTTTGAACCAAATCAGAGTGCTTCTGAACTGGTGTTGCGTTGTCAGAGATAACACTATTGTCTATAGAGTCAGAATGCTACAAACACATATTTATGAGGTCTTAAACGTGTTTGCCTGTTCTGATACCAATTGAAAAAGCGATGGTCTAACAGCCACACCCAATATTTCGCTTAGCAATCTGTATGGACTAACTCCAATATACTTTCAAGAGAATCAACTAGACAGTCAGACTCAATCTTAAGAAAAGTATATCAAAAAGTTATATCTCAATTTCTCAATTCAATCGGCAATCAAAAAAATAGGAATTTGCTATCCCGATTGAATATAAGAAATAACTTGGACGGTAACAAAAACCAATATCCAAGTGTCAATCAATTTAATCAACAACCAAAGGTTTGATTCAAAATTGATTGAACTTACGCACAAACTGTGATATTTCAATTATATAAACAAATATATTGTGGAACAGAATTAACACAGACACCAGAAACTCTGTTAACGAGGAAACTGCAAATGCAGAAAAACCCCAGGACCTAGTCCGGATTTGAACACCACACTGTATTATACCGCTACAGACACTAGCGTACTCCAATTTAACTTCGAACTGGAATGTAGTTGAGCCCTAACCAATCTCACACTGATCAAGGTACAGTTGCGTTCCTTACACCTCTTGAACCACGCCGGATTCTGTGCACTTGATGCCCTCAGCTGATCTCACCCACGTAAAAGTTGAAGACTTGATAAACAAATCTGTATCACATAGAAAAGTCTATTGAATAGATAAATCTATCTCCCACAGATATAACTACGAGTTTTTTCCGTCTTTTGATACATCAAGGTAAACAGGAACCAATTGATAAACCGGACTTATATTCCCGAAGAACAACCTAGTATTATCAATTACCTCACAATAATCTTAATCTATTAACGAAACAAGATATTGTGGAATCACAAACGATGAGACGAAAATATTTGTGACTACTTTTCAATCTTTCCTATCGGAGAATAAATCTCCAGCAAATATTAATGAAGATAGTACTCAATCACAATAGAAAACATCAAGATCAGAATACGCAACTACAGAGAAAATAGTTGGGTCTGGCTTCACAATCCCAATGAAGTCTTCAAATCATTAACTTACAGGGTTTAGTGAAAAATCTAAGGTTAAAGGAGAATCGACTCTAGTCGCAACTAGTATCACACATGAGGTGTGGGGATTAGGTTTCCCAGTTGCTAGAGTTCTCTTTTATATAGTCTTCAAATAAGGTTTTGCAATCAATATTACCTTGGTAACAAAGTATTCAATATTCACCGTTAGATGAAAATCTGATTAGATTCAAGCTAATATCTTTCAACCGTTAGATGGAACTTAACTTGTTATACACAAATGAAATGTACTATCATTTAGATAAAGGTAACCGTACCTAAACGTGTACACTTAGTTGGTTCAACAGTAGTGTTTGTGGGTAAAAACCGTTTCTGCTGATTTTGGTAATTTCGTGTGATTGGGTGAGAAACTTAGTCTAAACCCTAAATAATGTACTACACGGGAGTTTTTTTGATTCGAGAGATCAATCTATACAATTCTGGCCTAAACCAAGAAATGGCTGTTCCAGGCTTGCTTCGGTCACAAAGTGAAGGAGAAGGGTTGGTTTTAGGGAGGGAAGCGAAGTAAGTGTTGAGACCAGAATAGTTGATTCTGGAGATGTGGGTGTTTTGTGACTTGTATCATAAAGTTGAACTGGATAGCTGAATGAAAAGCTATCAGATGACTTCTGGATGTGGTATTGTTCTCCTGACCAAAACTTGTTGTTTGGTGGAAATAGGTGAGACCTATTTATACAAGTTGCAACAAAACGTACCCTGGTCTCGTAGGAAGTGGAAACGATTGAGTAGTGGAAGAAGGGAGTAACGGATAACGCCTGGAATTGATGTTCCCATAATGAAGGATACGTTTCACCATTACTTCTTGCCATTACTAACTGCCCCGCTTCATGACACTTTCTTGTAACGGGCGTATTGCATGCCGCACGATGTAAACCGCCAGACCAATACCCTGATGAGTATCCACCAGTTTGTGACATGTTGATGTCTAGAGTGTTTTCGTGGAAAGCATGTAGCACTTTGCTACGTGTGGCAAGTTGAAATCGAGAGGCTTGCCGCAGGTGACTAGCATGTGATTTTACTAGGCTCGTCTTGGCTGGTCGCCTAAAACTTGCCACAAGCTCGCCGGCTTGGTGGCGAACTTCGATGGCTGAGATCGCATCTTATGAAATAAGGGTAGCCATTGATTGTGGCCACCTTGTGTTGGCGCCTGAAGATGGCGCAGTGGCGTTTTTGGTGCACGCCAGTAGCAATGTGGCATGGCTGGCATGGATCGTGCATGCCAGTGGCACGATGGTGTAAGTGGCGCTTGGCGTAGCCATGACCATTAATTTTAGGCGGCTGGTCGCCTAAAACTTTCCACAAGCTCTCCAGCTTGGTGGCGAACTTGGATGGCTGAGATTGCATCTCATGAGGAAGGATAGTCGTTGATTATGGCTACCTTTTGTCGGCGCCTGGCAACTTTGTCTAAATTAGGGTTTAGCATGTCGAAACCCTAACTAGTGTATATGGCATGTCGTTTGGCATGTGCGCCTGGAATACATGTTTTTGGCAAGTTAGGCATGGCGATTGGCATGTGCCCCGGGCACGCGCGTTTGGCGAGTTTGGCATGCAACTTGGCATGTGCGTCTGGCACGCGCGTTTGGCGGGTTTGGCATGCTGCTTGGAATTTTTGGCATGCCTATTTGGCATGTGCATCTGGCACGCTTTTGGCGGGTTTGGCATGCTACTTGGCATGCCGATTGGCATGTTGGCGCGGGTTTTGGGAAGCCAACTTAGTTTGGCAACCTCTTTTAAGGCTGCGGTGGGTTTGGAGCAACCTAATTGGTCAATGAAAGTAGGAGGTCGTCCAAGCATGGGTGTGGCTACCCTTTTGGTGCGCGTGGTGGGTTTAATGCGAACTGATTGGTTGATTAAAAGAGGGTCGGCCAAAATCATGGTCGTGGATACTCTTATGGCGAGAGTGTGGCGACCTTAGAGAGACCTGATTAGTCGATGGGAAGTGGGGCCGGCAATCTAGGGTGTGGCCACGCATCCAGTGCGCTGTGGCGTATTTAATTGCCTAGTTTGGCTAAGCATAGTTTCGACCAAGGGGTCTAGTGTGTTGCGCGGGGCGCGAAACCCTAATTTTTGCAAGTTAGTCAGGTTTATGAGTTTTTTGTGAGTTATCACAATAATTGGCTAGATTTTGTATGCTACCACAAAAATCCTTATTTACAGAATGCAGTGTGCTTTCCATCTAAGCATCTTGTGCAATGGCCTTAATTTTGGTACTTGGAGGTTCATGCTACTCTGCTGCGAGTGAACACTAATCCGTCATGCCATACCGATATTAAGGGTTCTGCCGGGGAACATAGCACAGGAAAGCACTCAGTGAGTCTTGTATTGGCGAGGTGCCGAAATTTATAGAGCGTTTGGGACGGTTGCTACATTCGCCAGTCTGGATAAATTTCATGTAAATATATTGAATGGCTCAATAAATATACCAGTGGAGAGGTTAGCACTCACGGCACTGTTTCCTTGCAGAGTCGCGTCACATCAGATGCAAGTTTTTACGATTTTAACCCCAATCTAAAAACCACCATCAACATTAAGTCCCCTTCGGTAAGCATGAGATAGTGACAGACGTAAGTAAAATCGAAAGAGCAAGACGTGAAGAAATTTCTACGGAAATTCAACTAACCTTTGGCGGAAAGCATGAGGAATCTCTGATCTTTGGCCATGGGATGTTGGCACCAGTGCGGCATCTTTGGCTATTGGTCGAGGAATGGTTCATGGTGCCGCTGGCTAAAGCATTTGTTAGGACGCGGTTGGAGTTGGATTGGGCTGCGAATGGCACTTGTCGGGAGCAGAAAAGTTGGCGCTGAAAAGGATGCAAGTTATTGGTGTTGTCTAGGGCGTGGAGCCGTCAGCGCTGTCTTGTCTTGGATGTCTTCTTGCATGGTTAACGCCTCTGTGGAAAGGAGAATACATTCCCGGTATGCGTCCATGCCAGGGTTCCGAGATAGGAAACGTATTCCTCCTTTGAATATTTGACCGTTTTTTTTCATTAGGGTTTCGATGAGAGATTTCATTGAGTCTGATTTTTTTGGCTGTCATGTAGGCTCATCATGTTTGATAAGCATCTGTTTCTCTCTAGGGTTTCCGCAGTATATATGTTGGTGAAACTGTATCATCCTTCTCAGTTCAAGGCAGAGGTTTCTCTTTGTTGAATCCATACTTCTTTCATTATATCGAGCAGAAGTGAATCATCCTCGAACCAACCAGATTCTTCAGTCAAGCGCAGGCGGTCTGGCTCTTGCGACAATTCCTCCATCCATATTACCCGAGTCAAGAAGATCATATCAATATGCTTTCATTAACCAATAAATATTTGTTTATTATTGCTGGCGAGTGACGAAGGGAGACTTTCTTTTGCGCAGAGATATCCAACTGGGACATGTGTGACCGTCGTTGATGATGATGATATGACCGCCCCCTTTTCTCCGAACCCGAGCACACCGTACGCTGCTGATCTGGAAAATGCTGATTTGGGTATCTCTTTCCATGAATATCCCAATGCAGGCTTGTCATTTGAAACCCGCATGAAATGTTTATCTTCGAGCTACCTAAGCGTCGGTAAATTCTTAGTGTGAAAGGAATTCGTGACTCTATATACGAAAATATAGAGAAGATATGGCCATATTGCCCCCAGGAACGTGGTGAAGCATTGTTCGTCGGCTTTGGTTACCACAGTGAATTGTCTCCTGCCCATGATTTTTGAAATGGAAGGCACATCCAACCGCGACGTCACGGAATCAACTATTGAAAGGTGGGAAAACATGGTGTCTACCTATGAATACCTTGAGTTTAATGTAAGTTGGTTGCGGCATCGCCTTGACATTGTGAAGGCTGGCAGAGCCAGTATTCTTGCCAACGTCGTTCCTGCCACAAAAGCCATTTTGGAAGAGGAGAAGGCTCTGGACGTGGAATCCCAAAAGGTGGGAAAGGCTATCCAGGACTTGAAGAGTAGGACTGAAAGATATCAAAACAGGTTGAAGATGATGCTTTCAAGGAACTATAATCTATTGGACGGGCTTTTCTGAGTTATGTAGTTGTGAGACGCCTGGCTTTCTTTCTGGTTTCGAACATATGTATTTATTTTTTTTGTACTGGTTCTTGAAGAAATAAGATAATTTTCATTAATATGCTTCGACTAAATGAAATTTGATAACTGTGATGTGAAGGAAACAGAAAAAATGCCTGGCTAGCCATGCTATGAGACGACGAGAGGTGGGGTAAGGGTTAAGCGTAATATGCCTTGAGCCATTTTCCATTGATGAATGTTTCCAATATGCCTCCATCTTTGTTGACAACCTTGTAGTATCCACTGTTATATGCTTTAGTGACCACATAAGGCCCTTCCCATTTTGGAGAGAATTTTGGTGCTGACATGTCTTGTTGGATGTGTTTGGCGGTCTTCAACACCAGATTCCCCACTTGAAAAACTTGAGGTTTCACAGCTTTGTCGTACGCTAGGGAAATTATATTTCTGTATGCTTGCGCGTGATCTTCTGCTTTAGCTCTTCTGGAATCCAAAGTGTCTAGCTCCGCTATCCTAGCATTTTCTGTTTCGGCTTCATTTCATTGAACTTTGCTTGCTTTGACAATCCTAGCCGATGGGATTTTAATTTCTGCCAGGAGAATGGCGTCTGCGCCGTAGACGAGGGAATAATAGGAGGCGCCAGTAGAGATCCTTGGTGATGTCCGATATGCCCAAAGCGCCATTGGAAGTTGTTCGGGCCATGTCCGGGGGTTATCGTGCACTGTCCGGCTGAGTATTCAAATTAGAGTTTTGTTGGTGCTTTCGGACTGTCCATTCCCTTGAGGGTAGTAAATAGTGGAGAAGAATTGTTTAATTCTATATTCTTTAAATAACTCACATACCTGTTTTTAGCAAAAGGAGTGTCGTTGTCGGTGATGATGTGTTTGGGCAAACGACAAATGATATATTCCTTAATGAACGCTGAAATTGTGGCTCCAGTAGTACCTCGTAAAGGGATGGCTTCGAACCATTTGGTGAAATAATCTGTTGCGGTTATTATATACTCATGTTGTTTTGATGACGGCGGGTTGATTTTCCCAATGATGTCGAGTCCCCAACTATAAAACGGTCACGGACTACTTACTGAATGCAGGGGAGTAGAGGGTGCGTGGATAAGATTTCCATGTATTTGACATTTATGGCATCTTTGAACAAAAGCAGCTGCATCGTCTTCCATGGTCGTCCAGTAGTATCGCTCGTGTATTTGGAGAAACAACTTCTTTTTCCTTTGGTGCTCGCCTTCTTGCATTTCTTTCAGCATGATTGGGATTTCTGCCTCGTCCAGGCATCGTAACAAATCTCCTCCAAAACTTTTTTGATACAAGATTCCTTCATGGAATATGAATCTCTTGGATCTTTGTTTTATCTTGGTTGTGTCTTTCTTGCTTGCAGGGAGTATGTCGTCGCGAAGATAACTGATGTACGGCTTTTGCCAGTCCCCAGCATGGTCAACAGAAAAAACTTCCAATTGATGCGGCGGTACTTGGAAATTGGAGCAAGATCCTTGGAGCAATCGAGATTCAGTCTCCATCTCTGGCCAGTAGTATCCAAGGCGTTGCAGGCGACGATAAAGTGTTACCACCAACGTTTGTCCACAAATTTCTCTATGAATACGGTTAAGCTGTTGCTGCCCTCTTCGTCTCCGAGGTACCTTGATAGGGAACCATCTGAGTTCCGGTGGTACAACATCCCGTGAAGCATGAAGAAGTTTTGCAAGGTCTTGAGACTGACCTTTCCTTGGGAGAGCGAGCTGTTAAGCTCTTGGATAATCGGTGTTCTCCAGTCGTTGTCCTCAGTCTCCTCAGGTTGTGAGAGCCATGTAAAAGCTATGGTTCGTCTCTTCACTGTCAGGGTTTTCTTTAAACCTTCGAACTGCAGTTTTGATGCTAACGTGGCTAGGCAATCAGCGTGTTTGTTGATGCCACGACCAACATTTATTATGGTCGTATCGGCGAAGTAATTTATAATCCTTTGTGCCTCGGATCTATATGGGGCCAATGTCACTTCCTTCAGTGTGTACACTCCATTCATCTGATTGACCAGTAATTTAGAATCACCTCTTATTTCCAGACGCCTGGCTCCGGCTTGTTTGGATAATGACAATCCTATGAGAAATGCCTCATATTCTGCTGAATTTTTGGTGCAATGAAAGTCTAGCTTAAAGGAATGCGAGAGTACTTCACCCGTTGGGGATACTAGAACCACGCCTGCTCCTCCGGTATTACTGCCAGGGGTGGAAGAGCCATCAAAAACAATAGCCACGCTTCTTCTTTGAAAAAAAATATTTCCGGAAAATCTCCAGGAAGGTCCTCGTGTAGCTCTGTGGTGCTCTCTCCTGGGAAAGCTGCTAGCAAATCCGTAACCGCTTGTCTTTTGATATCTCTTGGGGAAGCACACGTTATATCAAATTCTGACATTTGGAGGAACCATTTGGATGGTCTTTCTATCAGGGCCGGTTTTGAAAGCAGGAACTTCACAGGATTAGACTTAGATATCAGCACCACTTTGTTTGAGAGCAGATAATGCCTAAACTTATGGATGGAGTGAATCAGAGCTAGGCACGCTTTTTCTGATTTGGGATATCTGAGTTCGGCATCTCTCAAAGTTCGACTGAAGTAGTATATAGGGTTCTCAATTCATTCGTCATCTTCTTGGGCGAGAAGAGCTCCAACAGCAGTGTCACTGAAGGTAGTGTAGAGGCACAACGTTCTTCCTTGTATCAGGGATTTCATGATGGCTGGGGATGACAATATTTGTTGAATCTTCCGAAACGTCTCTTGTTGTAGTGCGGTCCAGACGAAGCTTGCTCCCTTTTTCAGCAAGGGGGTAAATGAAGCGACAAGCTGAGCTAAACCCGGTATAAAACGCCGAATGTAGTTTACCTTACCCATGAAGCTCTGGAGCTCTTTCACGATCCGTGGGGGCGGCATTGTGAGGATGGATTGGGTTTTGACTGGATCGACTTTTATTCCCTCGGCGGTCACATGGAAACCTAGGAATTTGCCGGAAGAAACACCAAAGGCACATTTCAACGGGTTCATCTTCAATTTGTATTCGCGACACCTTACAAATACTTGTCGCAGCACCTCTGTATGATTCGTCCGAGTTTTTGATTCAACAACTATGTCATCTACATAATCTTCAACTTTCTTGTGCATCATGTCATGGAAAATAGTGGTCACGGCGCGTTGACGAGGGAAAACTGGCGTGAATACAAAGGAAAAGAGAACATACCGTGTCCACAAGTGGAGTCTACCAGCATGTTAATGTTTCGGAGAGGAAAGTCGTCCTTGGGGCAGCATTTGTTTAGGTCCCTAAAATAAACACATTACCTGATTTAGCCACTCTTCTTCTTCACTGGAACCACGTTGGTTAACCAGGTGGGATGGTGGATGGGTTTGATGAAACCGGCGGCTAGCAGTTTTTGAATTTCTATCTTGATCTGTTCCTCCACATCGTGTATGAACTGTCTCGGAGATTGTTTGACTGGTTTGGATCCGGGTATTCTATGAAGATGATGAGTGACCAGATTCTCATCCAAACCAGGCATTTCCTCGTATGTCCATGCGAACACATCTTGATATTCCCTAAGAAGGTCCACAAGTTTGCACGCTCGTCCGCACATAGAGCCGAGCTGATTGAGACATGCCGCGGAGATTCCTCGCTTCTGATGTTGACAACTTCAAGTTAATTCATGGTGGAGTTGGTTCCGTCTTGTAGTTGTCGAGGTGTATCTGGAACCTCCTTTTGTGGCTTGCTGCTGTGATTTCATTCTACTGGGCGGAGAGACTGGGCGGTAGTCTCCCCTGTTAATTGCTAACAGCGGCGCCGGTATACGGTTTTCCCTTTTTCATCACGACTTGCGGTAAAAGCCCGCTCCCGCTTGACATGAGAATGAGCTAGATTTTCGCTTGACGAGGGAAAACTGGCGTGCTTTTCCTTTGGAGGGATTGCGTGATATCGAGCTTCTTTGTGAAATGATGTGAGCCTGTCCTCCTCTTCGATTGACGCCCACGTCGGTAGTGGTGTGTAGCGAACCTTGCCTGCTGGACCTCGCGAATTTTTCTTTGGTTCGAACATCTCCATACCACAGATTGGTGCATAAGGAGATAATGATGCGGGGATGCGAATGACTTCTCCGTTCAACATGGTCTTCAGGAACTGGTGATATTTCGAAGGAATGATCCTGTTGTCGTGGAGCCACTGTCTTCCCAGTATCATGTGGTAGTCTGGCTCTTTTTCGATTACTTTGAACTTCATCTTTGACTGGACTGGTCCCACTGATAAATTTAGGTTGATGTATCCATACGTGCTGGTTTGGTTGCCTTCGAAATCTGTCATCATGGTAGGCTTCCGTATGACTTCGCTCGGCCGCACCTTCGCTGTCCTGAGCGTTCTAAGGGTAATGACATTGGAGGATGCTCCTGTGTCTATGAGGGTCCTTTTGAAATCCATATCCTTGATGCGGGCAGTGACGTGTAGAGCCCGGTTATGTCCTTCTTCTATCATGTCGTCTTCGGTAAATGTTACATTGTTGACGGACATCTCTGACATCCTTGAAGTTTCTGGGCGTAAAGGAACCAAACACGCGTCTAGGCCCATTTGATTGATAGCAGCAAATGTTTCTGCTCGCTGGTCTTTTGAAAGGTGTAGAAGTTCACACAAGTTTTCCACCAACGCGGCTTCCTCCTGGTCTACCGGTTTCTGATTCATAGTGAAGCTGTTAACTTGAGAGCGATCACCCGAGACGTCAGTCCCCAGTCTTGGATTTTCCGGGATGGGCGAATCACCCAGATTCGATGTCAGGCTGATAAGAAAGTTGAGTATGCTATTGATCGCTTCCTTCATCAGGTTCATGTTCCTTGTGTGGATCTCATGAACCTGTGCCAATTCGGCCAACCTTGGGATTTCCCCATCGGTTGCGCCATTAGGTGTCATGTTGGGAGAGGGAACATCGCCATTCTCCAGAGTCCGAGCGGAATTTGGGATCATGGATTCAGCTCTAAGATCGACCATCTTCTAAGAATTGGGGTCGAAAAGTGAAATTGGAAATTGGTATTGCAACCGAGAGATTAATCTCCCACTGTGGTCGCCAATTGTTTGTGGGTGAAAACCGTTTCTGCTGATTTTGGTAATTTCGTGTGAGTGGGTGAGAAAATTAGTCTAAACCCTAAACAATGTACTGCACGGGAGTACTTTTGATTCGAGAGATCAATCTGTACAATCCTGGCCTAAACCAAGAAATGGCCGTTCCAAGCTTGCTTCGGTCACAAAGTGAAGGAGAAGGGTTGGTCTTAGGGAGGGAAGCGAAGAAAGTGTTGAGACCAGAATAGTTGATTCTGGAGATGTGGGTGTTTTATGACTTGTATCAGAAATTTGAACTGGCTAGCTGAATGAAAAGCTATTATATGACTTCTGGATGTGGTATTGTTCTCCTGACCAAAACTTGTGGTTTGGTGGAAATAGGTGAGACCTATTTATACAAGTCGCAACAAAACGTACCCTGGTCTCGTAGGAAGTGGAAACGATTGAGTAGTGGAAGAAGGGAGTAACGGATAATGCCTGGAATTGATGTTCCCATAATGAAAGATACGTTTCACCATTACTTCTTTCCATTACTAACCGCCCCGCTTCGTGACACGTTCTTGTAACGAGCGTATTACACGCCTCACGCTGTAAACCTCAATACCAATACCCTGAAGAGTATCCCCCAGTTTGTGACATGTTTTGACGTCTCGAGTGTTTTCGTGGAAAGCATGTAGCACTTTTCTACGTGTGGCAAGTTGAAATTGAGAGGCTTGCCGCAGGTAAATAGCATGTGATGCTATTAGGCTCGTCTTGGTTGGTCGCCTAAAACTTGCCACAAGCTCGCCGGCTTGGTGGCGAACTTCGATGGCTGAGATCGCATCTTATGAAATAAGGGTAGCCGTTGATTTTGGCTACCTTGTGTTGGCGCCTGAAGATGGCGCAGTAGCGTTTTTGGTGCACGATAGTAGCAATGCGGCATGGATGGCATGGCTCATGCATGCCAGTGGCATGGTGGTGCAAGTGGCACTTGGCGTAGCCATGGCCATTAATTTTAGGCAACTGGTCTCCTAAAACTTGCCACAAGCTCGCCGGCTTGGTGGCAAACTTGGATGGCTGAGATTGCATCTCATGAGGATGGATAGCCATTGATTATGGCTACCTTCTGTCGGCGCCTGACAACTTTGTCTAAATTAGGATTTAGCATGCCGAAACCCTAACTAGCATATTTGGCATATGCGCCTGGCATGCGTGTTTTTGGCAAGTTAGGCATGTCGATTGGCATGTGCGCCTGTCACGCGCGTTTGGCGAGTTTGGCATGCTGCTTGGCATGTGCGTCTGGAACGTGTGTTTGGCGTGTTTGGCATGCCGATGGGCATGTGCGTCTGGCACGCGCGTTTGGCGGGTTTGGCATGCTGCTTGGAATGTTTGGCATGTCAATTGGCATGAGCGTCTGGCACGCGCGTTTGGCGGGTTTGGCATGTTGTTTGGCATGTTTGGCATGCCGATTTGGCATGTGCGTCTGACACGCGTTTGGCGGGTTTGGCATGCTGCTTGGCATGCCGATTGGCATGTTGCCGCGGGTTTTGGGAAGCCAACTTAGTATGGTAACCTCTTTTAAAACTGCGACGGGTTTGGAGCAACCTAATTGGTCAATGAAAGTAGGGGACCGTCCAAGCATAGGAGTGGCTACCCTTTTAGTGCGCGTGGCGGGTTTAATGCAACCTGATTGGTTGATTAAAAGAGGGCCAGCCAAGCATGGTCGTGGCTACTCTTCTGGCGAGAGTGTGGCGGCTTTAGAGAGACCTGATTGGTCGATGGGAAGTGGGGCCGGAAAGCTAGGGTGTGGCCGCACATCCAGCGCGCTGTGGTGGATTTAATTTCCTAGTTTGGCTCAGCATAGTTTCGACCATGGGGTCTAGTGTGCTGCGCGGGGAGTGAAACCCTAATTTTTGCAAGTTAGTCGGGTTTATGTGTTTTTTGTGAGTTATCACAATAATTGGATGGATTTTGTATACTGCCACAAAAATCCTTATTTACAGAATGCAGTGTGCTTTCCGTCTGAGCACCTTGTGCAATGGCCTTAATTTTGGTACTTGGAGGTTCATGCTACTTTGCTGCGAGTGAACACAAATCCGTCATGCCATACCGATATTAAGGGTTCTTCCGGGGAACATAGCACATGAAAGTACTCAGTGAGTCTTGTATTGGCGAGGTGCCGAAATTTAAAGAGTGTTTGGGACAGTTGCTACAATCGCCAGTCTGGATAAATTTCATGTAAATATATTGAATGGCTCAATAAATATGTCGGTGGAGAGGTTAGCACTCACGGCACTGTTTCCTTGCAGAGTGACGTCACATCAGATGCAAGGTTTTAAGATTTTAACCCTAAGATAAAAACCACCATCAACAAGCAGTTGACCAATGGTTAGACATACATTAGCACTTTCATATCAACCTTATTCATCTTTATCATAACTAGTTCAAATGACTCAAATGAAACTAGTTAGAGATTTGTTTAATTGTTTATATTCTCATAGAAGTATGCAAGACACAATTGAAGCAAAATCGATTTTGATTCATTCGAATCATTTCATGAACTTTATAGCCACGGTTTGCAAAATATTGCATTCCTTATTATATGAATATATTAGTTCATGAACAAACCGATTTTTGAACATAACCTACTTAAGTATGCAAACGGGTACGCATACCTAAGTAGCCGGATTGATTTTGGTTACGCCAGTATGCCTACGGGTACGCATACCATTTCACACTTCCGAAGTCCAACAGAAATTCACGGAACTTGAACTTCCGCCAGTACGCGTACGGGTACGCATACTTAGTTTCCGGACTTCCAACAACCAACTAGTATGCGTACGGGTACGCATACCATGGTTTCCGGTTTTGGACTTAACACAAATGTGAATACACACTTATGTTTATATACAATCACGGTTACATGTTCTAAACCATCATTTAAATCATTGAAACATTCTTGGAAGACGACAATAGCTGTCTCACACAAACTATTAGTTTCAAAGAAATTTTCAAGTGATCAAAAGATCAATACGAAACATTCCGAGTCTACATCAAATGACTGTCTCACACAAATCATGTAAGATGTTACAAGGCGATTTTCGCTTGATCATCTTTTGACTTTCGTCAATAATAAAAGATAAACTTGGTTAAAGTGAAAGCTTACCAACACATATTTCGAGAAGTAGACAAGCAACATAAACTCGGCTCGAAATACCAAATATGTATAATTCAAGTCTATATAGCAATACGAATTTTTGTCTCAAATATGAGGTAGAGTAGATAGACTTTTGAGTGATAGATGAGTCCAAGTCTCCACATAAATTTTGTTGATGAAGTTCCACAAGTTCCCTTGAGTAGTTCTTCGTCTTCATTCGATGAATGTTGTGGAGTCTAAAGATCAACTACACTTACTATCCTAATCCGAGACTTAGCTATAAGTACACTAGAAATCAAGACTTATAGTTTTGGAAACTAAAATTGACAAACAAGCTTGAGATAGCAATGCTTGCGAGTTCGACCGAGCAGTGCTCTAACAGGCTTGATTATGAATGACTCTGCAGAAACATTCAATTGGTGCAAACTTAAAGCAGGCTCGGTAAGGAATGCAGAAGAAATTAAAAGTCTTGCTTTTCTGGAGTCATTAACATGGGCGATAGAGAAAGGAAAGGAGAAGTGTACTTTATCAGTGATGCAAAGCTAGTGATAGACTCTTCAAATTTAAAAAGAAACTTTTACAGTAGTTCAGTACTAGAAGACTACAAATCAATAAGTTCATGTTTTTATTTTGTGAAGTTTGAATTTTTGCATAGGAATCATATTTCCATGGTTGACAAAGCATCCAAATTTAGTAGAAGGTGTACAACCTCTGGAGAATGGATGGGAAATGTCCCTGAATTTCTCAATTCTGTTGTGTAATCTTGATTCTCTCAATAAAATTTCTTTCCTAGCAAAAATAAATAAATTAATTACATTGACTCTTTATTTATAGAGTGAATGCAAAAGTATATAATTAAGGTATTATCTCATTTCTTTGAAATATATTTTAATTAACTTGAATATAAATAATATGAATTTATGTTGGAAAATATGGTTCGATTCGATATTAGGAAATCATCAAGATACGAAAATGAAAAATTAATAAAGTAGAAGTTAGAATAAGTTTGTTTGATCAAGGCGAGGGTCATCCTTTCCTAAGAATGTTACTGGTTTTGGTTCCCTCTGAGTACCACTAGACCTGGATCTCTCCCTAAGTTTTTAATGGTTCTTAATGTTTTAGGGTCTGATTCCTAAATTAGTGGAATGAAAACCAGATTTGATAAAAACCTTAGGTATTTATCGGCTATGCGTACCCGTTAGGTATAAACTGTCAACTATTTTCTTAAAAACTTAGTATTCTCTTTTTGAACCCAAGTTAATCTTATACAAATTTATTATTATTTCTTTATTAATGTTCTAAGTAAATGTTAAATGTAAGATAAAAAGGAAAAATTGAAAAACATAAAAGTCAAAACTAGATGAATACTTTCAATTTTTCTATAAGGATTAATAAAAATAAAATAAAATGAATGGGTGCTCGATTTGGACCCGATATCTTATAAAGTTCAAATTGGGTGTATCCACCGGGTATCAAAATGGCTAATGCGTCCAATTTTATGGACCGAAACCGGATCGAATCAACTGGATCGGTTCGACTCCGGATAACTGGATCTTCCATTTAAGACTAATTCGTTCCTGCATGATATGGTGCTTGCGGTTTTATGACATAGTCTCCTAAGATACAACGATCAATCCTTGTAGAAAGTAACACTACAATTTTATTTTGCCTGAGAATTGACGTACACACACGACTTGCAGACACTAAAAAAACCCATGAGAAAGGTATTATAAAACTGTTTGAATCTAGAACAAAAGATGAGTTTGTATAGATTCAATGACAATTCAATAAGGTGTCATTTTATACATAGATTATTCAGCATGTCTAATGGCGACTCTCTATAACACTTGTTCATTAAGTGAAAAGATATAACCAAAACACACATCTTGGAATTAAATTTTGAAAAATAACTTTCACTCATACATAATAATTTCATTACTAAAATCCTCAATAATACCCCGCATGGGTGAAAATACTGACTAATAATGATAGATAAAAACAAAAGCATAATAGAAAATATTATATATCAGGTAGCTTTTGGCTTTGAACCATACCTAGTGAAGAATTATCGGGCTTACCTGACTGGGTCAGTGTGCCAAAAGTTTTGAACTATCAGTTTTTTAGTGTAAACCAAGACAATAAGGCCCACACATAACATTTTCTTATAATTGTCAAATTCTCGTTTGGGTTCGTTTCGACCCTAAATGTTCTTGGTATTCTATAAATGCTTTACATTAACTTAGCCTTATAGTTATCATGGAAACGGCCATACTTATTGCTTTGATAGGTGATCTCATATTTGAAAGTAACCTGCTGTTTATGGGTGAAAACCGTTTTTGCCGGTTTTGGTAAATTCGTGTGTGTGGATGAGAAACGAGTCTAGACCCTAAAAAATGTACTGCACGGGAGTAATTTTGATTCGAGTGATCGATCTGTACAAATCTGGCCTAAACCAAGAAATGGTCGTTCCAGACTTGCTTCGGTCACAAGGTGAAGGAGAAGGGTTGGTCTTAGGGAGGGAAGCGAAGAAAGTGTTGAGACCAGATCGTTGTTCTGGAACTGTGGGTATTTTATTACTTGTATCATAAAATTGGACTGCCTAGCTGAATGAAAAAGCTATCAGGTGATTTCTGAATGTTGTATTGTTCTCCTGACCAAAACTTGTTTTGTGGTGGAAAATAGATGGGACCTATTTATACAAGTCGCAAAAAAACGTACCCTGGTCTCGTAGGAAGTGGAAACAGTTGAGTGGTGGAAGAAAAGAGTAATGGGTAACGCATGGAATTGATGTTTCCATAATAAAGGATACGCTCCGCCATTACTTCTTGCCATTACTTCTTGCCATTACTAACCGCCTCGCTTTATGACACTTTCTTGTAACGGGCGTATTGCACGCCGCACGCTGTAAACCGCCAGACCAATATCCTGATGAGTATCCCCAAGTTTGTGACATGTTTTGATGTCTCGAGTGTTTTCAAACATGTAGCACTTTTCTACGTGTGGCAAGTTAAAATCAAGGGGCTTGCCGCAGGAAAATAACATGTGGTGCTAGTAGACTCGTCCTAGCTGGCCGCCTGAAACTTGCCACAAGTCTGCCATCTCGGTGGCGAACTTGGATGGATGAGATTGCATATCATGAGGAAGGATAGCCGTTGATTATGGATACCTTTTGTCGGCGCCTGGAAACTTTGTTTAAATTAAGGTTTAGCATGCCGAAACCCTAATTAGCATAAATGGCACGTCGTTTGGCATGTGCGCCTGGCATGCGCGTTTGGCAAGTTATGCATGCCGACTGACATGTGCGTTTGGCATGCCCGTTTGGCGAGTTTGTCATGATGCTTGTCATGTTTGGCATGCCAATTGGCATGTGCACCTAGCATGCGCATTTGGCGAGTTTGGCATGCCGACTGGCATGTGCGCCTCGCATGCGCGTTTGACGAGTTTGGCATATTGCTTGGCATGTTTGGCATGTGCGCCTGGCATGCGCGTTTGGCGAGTTTGGCATGCTGCTTGGCATGTTTGGCATGTCGATTGGCATGTGCGCCTGGAATGCGCGTTTGGTGCGGGTTTTGGAAATCCAATTGGCTTTGCGACCATCTGGCGTGGTTTCCTCCTTTTCAACACTGTGGCGAGTTTAGAGCGACCTGATTGGTCAATGGGAAGTGGGGCCGGCCAAGCATGGGCGTGGCCACACTTCCTGTGCGCTGTGGTGGATTTTAAACCTGATTGGTAGATGGGAAGTGGGACAGGCAACCTAGGGCATGGCCACACTTCCAGTGCGTTGTGGAGGATTTAAAGCGACCTGATTGGTCGATGGGAAGTGGGGACGGCAAGCTAAGGCGTGGCCACACTTCCAGTGCGATGTGGCGGATTTGAAGCGACCTGATTGGTCGATGGGAAGTGGGGCCGGCAATCTAGGGCGTGGTCATACTTCCAGTGCGCTGTGGCGGACTTGATCGCCTAGTTTGGCTAAGCATAGTTTCGACCAACGAGGTATAGTGTACTGCGCGGGGCGCGAAACCCTAATTTTTGCAAATTGGTCGAGTTTATGAGTTTTTGTGAGTTATCACAATAATTGGCTGGATTTTGTACGCTGACACCAAAATCCTTATCTACAGAATGCAATGTGCTTTCCGAGCGTTTCGTGCGATGGCCTTAACTTTGGTACTTGGAGGTTCATGCTACTCCGCTGTGAGTGAACATAAATTTGTCATGCCATACAGATATTAAGGGTTCTGCCGAGGAACATAGCACAGGAAAGTACTCAATGAGTCTTGTATTTGCGAGGTGCCGAAATTTACAGAGCGTTTGGGATGATTGCTACATTCGCCAGTCTGGATAAATTTCATGTAAATATATTGAATGGCTCAATAAATATACCAGAGAAGAGGTTAACACTCACGACACCGTTTCCTTGCAGAGTGACGTCAGATGCAAGGTTTTACGATTTTAACTCTAAGCTAAAAACCACCATCAGTCCCTTGCTTAGTACGTAACAGTGGCATTGTTGCGAGGTAACCTTGATATGGTGACAGACGAGAGTAAAATCGAAAGAGAAAGACATGAAGAAATTTCCACGGAAATTCAACTAACCTTTGGCAGAAGGCATGAGGAATCTGTGATCCTTGTGTTGGAGGATTTTGCATAAATTCGTCTTGGCCATGGGATGTTGGCACCAATGCGGCATCTTTGGCTACTTGTCGAGGAATGGTTCATGGTGCCACTGACTAAGGTATTGGTTAGGACGCGGTTGGAGTTGGCTTGGAACGGTGGACGGCATGGATCACTTGGAAGGGCCAATGGCGTGGCTAGCTTGGAATGGCCAATGGCATGGCTTGCTTGGAATGTCCGTGGAGCGGTGAAGATGGATCCATGGGGCGTTGGCGTAGTGCTAGCTTGGACGTGGAGCGGTGAAGATGGAGCTATGGAGCGTTGTCTTGGGACGCGGACTGGTGGTGCTATCTTGTTCTAGTGAAGATGGCGCTGCTTTCAACGGCTAAGATGGCGCCGCTTTGGCTAGTGGATACGACGCTACTTTGAATGGCTAAGATGGCGCCGCTTTGGCTAGTGGAGACGGCGCTGCTTTGAATGGATAAGATGGCGCCGCTTTGTCTATGTCCGTGGAATGATGGAAACAACACTTTGGACTTTGGCTATCAAACAGTGAAGACGGAGCCGGTGTTTTTTGCAGAATGGTCAGAGATAGTGCGGTTTCGATCACGGGATGCTGGAGTCATGGTGTTGCTTGCTAGACTGTGGAGCAGGCGGAGATGGCGCCGCTTGTCTGGTGGAGGGCGCGGAGATTGTGCGGTAACTTGGCCCGCGGAACGGCTGCTGGATGGTTAGGTCACGGAACATACGGATATGGCGCTTGGCTTCAGTCCGTGGAATGGTGGAAACTGGCTTCAGTCCGCGGAATGGTGGAAATTTGCTTCAGTCCGCGGAATGGTGACAATGGCACTTGGAAGGCTTGTTGGTTGGATCGCGGAATGCTGGGGCGTTGGCGCTAACTTAACCACAGAGTGCTGGAGCCATGGAGAGTTGGCTTGACCACGGAGTGATGGAGCTATGGAGCGTTGCAGGTTAAGTGACTGGTGCCCCTCGTTGTGGCGCGCTGCTGGTTTGGTCATGGAGCGGAGGTATTGGCACACTACTTGTTCGGCTATGGAGCATGAGTGTGGCGCGCCCAGTCATCTATTCCCGTTCATGGATCAATAAGGAATCCTTATTCTGTTCAAACTCTAGAAATTGTGTTCGTATGAAAAGGGGTATCGACCCTCTTTTGTTTTTTGTTGTTCATCCGGCTCCGTGCTTTCATCTGCAGTATCTGGCTACTATCCTTCATTTGTTAGCGGTGGTAGAGCGGGCATTAATGGAAACAAAGCAGTCTCCAATAGTTATAATAAATAGCAAGGCAAGCCAGGAAAACTCAAGGTAGGTTCTCTCGCATGTATCCACCCAGTAGTACCATCGATCTTCTCCAGAATGTGTAATAAGTCTCTTACTCCAGAAGAATGAGTATCTAACCTCTCCAGTGGATTTCAAAATTTACCAAACTCCATTACGATCTTGGGATAGATAGATGAAATATATGCTCGGCAATGATCATGTCAGGGCTAATCTTGGAGATTGTGGTTATTTGTTCGTCCATCCTTGACTTTAAGTTATCTGGTACCTATACTTTCTGAGTGCGATGATGATATGATGTGGATGCTTGTGTGTTCGACATCTTCCGGAATCGCTAGATAAAGTAGACGAGCTGAGAGGCATTCTGTTGCTGATGTGTTGCTAACAAGTCTCCAAGGACTTCATTCCAGGCGACATCCTTTGAAACATCTTCTGAACCTTGGACTATTTTATCGAATGGGATGCGATGAGCATTCCCTAGTTACTTCTTTCTGGTCATAGATCCGATGGCATGGCCGGATATGTGAATATCTATGTGACACGTTTTTGGAGTCTTTGATGCAGTGCACGACTTTATGTTGAGAAATCCATGCGGCTCGTAAAGTTCTATTGCCCTTTCTGGTAAGGTGGTTTACGAATTGATGAAGGCGGCAATCTTTTTCATTCGTCATTGTTGATCAGTGGGAAGGAGCCGCACCTGATAATTCTGCTTTGCACCCGACTTCTGGCAGCCCATGCACCCCTTCCATAGGAAATTGGAAATCTAGAAACACCGAATTTGGCTTTGTCGGCGATGCATGTCTTCATGCACGCGTTGGGTAGGTGGTGTTGAATTCTGAGTAGGTGATGCGGCAAACATGGTGTAGTCGGTATGCGTGGCTTGCTGAAGCGCGACTTTCCTCTTTGATTCTTCACTAACAGTAATGCTTATGAATGGATGAGCCAAATATTACTTGTTGGTCAGGCTCCTTCCAGACAAGGAGGTGGTGATATCTTTGCACTACATCTTTGAGTAGTGGTGACCTTGTTACGGTCATGACTTCTTGTCGGTTGTCCCTTCTGAGTTGAAAGGCTATTGACAATGAAGGGATTCCGTGTGTTGAGCCTTAATCCCAAGTGTGGTTTTTGTGGTTCTATCTTGTATGATTGGTGAGTTGGCCATGATAAAGATATCATCTTGCGTCCATACTGGTGACTCTATTACTTCTTCCATGTGAAACTAAAATATGGAGAAGTACGGATTACCTTTGTAGTGATTGTTGTTATGGTAAAGCTCTGGCTGATATCAGCAAACGAAAAACAACAGTTCTTGGCAGCAACCGCGATCAGAAGAGACTGTGTTTTCGTGGGAACAAAAACAAGCTGGCAGGTGCTTGGATGGATACGGTCACGATCCTTGACAGGGAGGAGTGGTGACTACGGGTACAGATCTTGGCGAGGAAGAGTGACGTCTACTGGATCTTGAAAGGAAAGAGCGGTAGCTACGAGCACGAACCTTGGATGACCACGTACATGAATATTGATGGGCTTTGATAACTCATGTATGTGATTTTATTCCCCTTTTTTTATATTTGTTTTCGGTGAAGAGGCAGCTTCGGAAGAGAACGTCGAAGCAGTTCCTGGAGAGAAATGTTTAAGCGGAGCGTCTTCCGTTGAAGCAGAGCGGCTTCTGGGGAGAAACGTTGAATCTTATGGAGCAAAACGTTGAAGCTTTGGCTGCTGCAGAGAACGTTGAAGCGGAGCGACTTCTGGAGAGAACATTGAAACGGCTCCTAAAGAGAGATGTTGAAATGCCTCATGTAGAAAACTCCAGTGAGGGCGCTATTAACCTTTGACTTTGAAAAAAAACTTGATACGATATGGCATATGGGAAGACGGCACAAATAGTGTTGGTCGGCAAGTCGTGTTTTTCTCTCATGGGAAAGAATACGCTTCTTCTGTTTGATTTTTTCCTTGCAACTCTCAGAGCCTTGACGGTTATAATGTTGAAGTCGGAGGCCGCGTCAATCAGCATGCTGCCAAACTCGACATCCTTCAAGTGAATAGTGGTTAGGAGTCCCAAGTTCCATCTATCAATCGTGCTTCCCAGGAGAGGTTGAGGTTTGGGAACGGCTTCCCTGGCTGGAAACAGCTGCTTTCCTGATGTAGTGCGGTTGAGGGCTGCAAATATATCTTGACGCCGCGCCTTGGAGAAATATACAATCTCACATAAATTTTTCATCATAGACTGCCCGATTTTGTGGGAGAAGTCCCCAAAAATCACGCAGCTCCTGACGGGAAGAGGGTCTTTGTGAACTCAGGAGGGTTGCTGATTTTCTTTACCTCGATTTTGGAGAAGTCGTTCCTGATCTTCACGTGTGACGAAATTGGATTGTTGATTCCCTTTTACTGGGTGTTCAAGAGAAACGCGAGCCTCTTCATATATAAACACGCGTCCTGCTGAAGTGCCTGCCCCGGATGTTAAAAGTATTTCTCGTCAGCTCCGTCTGGGGTTGATCGTGACTCTTGCGGTGGCCTCTCTGTTAGTGTCTTGAGGAAAATAGGTATCTCTTTCTGAGTTGTAGCCATGTCAGTCTAAGCCTTATGAGAACCTTTTGTTTTTCCATCGAATCAACAGTGGTAAGAGGAGGTCGGCTTCTTCTGGCTCCTCCAGTCTCTCGTCCTGATAGTGGGGGAGCAGCGGCTCGGGTGACGGCTGGAGCTGTCACACTCGAAGAAACGTTGGGGGTGGCAGCAGCGGATCTGGCTCTTGTGATCGGAGGTGTAACACCTGAAGGGATATTTTCCGCGCCGCTGGTGTACAAGTGGCGCATTAATGTCACTGGAAGAAACGTTAACATCAAAGATGATTTCAGCGCTAGTGTTTTCAGGGTTTGTTGTTGATCCGGACCTGAGTTATATCATCTTGCGATCGAGGTTGAAAAATGAAATTGGAAATTTGGAATTGATATTGTAACCGAGAGATTAATGTCCCACTGTGGTTGCCAATTGTTTATGGGTGAAAACCGTTTCTGCCGGTTTTGGTAAATTCGTGTGTGTGGATGAGAAACGCGTCTAGACCCTAAACAATGTACTGCACGGGAGTACTTTTGATTCGAGAGATCAATATGTAAAAATCTTGCCTAAACCAAGAAATGGTCGTTCCAGACTTGCTTCGGTCACAAGGTGAAGGTGAAGGGTTGGTCTTAGGGAGGGAAGTGAAGAAAGTGTTGAGACCAGAAACGTCGTTCTGGAAGTGTGGGTGTTTTGTGACTTGTATCAGAAAATTGGACTGCCTAGCTGAATGAAAAAGCTATCAGGTGATTTGTGAATGTTGTATTGTTCTCCTGACCAAAACTTGTTTTTTGGTGGAAAATAGGTGAGACCTATTTATACAAGTCGCAACAAAACGTACCCTGGTCTCGTAAGAAGTGGAAACGGTTGAGTGGTGGAAGAAAATAATAACGGGTAATACCTGGAATTGATGTTTCCATAATGAAGGATACGTTTCACCATTACTTCTTGCCATTACTAACCTCCTCGCTTTATGACACTTTCTTGTAACGGGCGTATTGCACGCCGCACACTGTAAACCGCCAGACCAATACCCTGATGAGTATCCCCCATTTTGTGACATGTTTTGATATCTCGAGTGTTTTCGTGGAAAACATGTATCACTTTGCTACGTGTGGAAAGTTAAAATAAAGGGGCTTGACGCAGGAAAATAGCATGTTGTGCTAGTAAACTCGTCCTGGCTGGTCGCCTGAAACTTGCCACAAGTCTGCCAGCTCGGTGGCGAACTTGGATGGCAGATATTGCATCTCATGAGGAAGGATAGCCGTTGATTATGGCTACCTTCTGTCGGCGCCTGGAAACTTTGTTTAATTAGGGTTTAGCATGCCGAAACCTAATTAGCATATATGGCATGCCGTTTGGCATGTGCGCTAGGCATGCACGTTCGGAAAGTTAGGCATGCCGTTTGGCATGTGCGCCTGGAATGCGCGTTTTGCAAGTTAGGCGTGACGATTGGCATGTGCGCCTGGCATGCGCGTTTGGAGAGTTTGGCATGTTGTTTGTCATGTTTGGCATGTCGATTGGCATGTGCGCCTGGCATGCGCGTTTGGCGAGTTTGGCATGATGCTTGGCATGCACGTTTGGAGAGTTTGGAATGCTGCTTGGCATGCACGTTTGGAGAGTTTGGCATGCTTCCTGGCATGTTTGGCATGCCGATTGGCATGTGCGCCTGGCATGCACTTTTGGCGCGGGTTTCGGGAAGCCAATTGGCTTTGCGACCATCTGGCGTGGTTTCCTCCTTTTCAACACTGTGGCGAGTTTAGAGCGACCTGATTAGTCAATGGGAAGTGGGGTCGGCCAAGCATGCGTGTTTGGAGAGTTTGGCATGCTGCTTGGCATGTGCGCCTGGCATGCGTGTTTGGCGAGTTTGGCGTGCTGCTTGGAATGCCGATTGGAATGTCCGCCTAGCATGCGCGTTTGGCGAGTTTGGCATGCTGATTGGCATGTGAGCCTGGCATGCGCGTTTGGCGCGGGTTTTGGGAAGCCAATTGGATTTGCGACCATCTGGCGTGGTTTCCTTCTTTTCAATACTGTGGCGAGTTTAGAGCGACCTGATTGGTCAATGGGAAGTGAGGCCATCCAAGCATGGGCGTGGCCACACTTCCCGTGCCTTGTGGCGGATTTTAAAGCGACCTGATTGGTCGATGGGCAGTGGGGCCGGAAATCTAGGGCGTGGCCACACTTCCAGTGCGCTGTGGCGGATTTAAAGCGACCTGATTGGTCGATGGGAAGTGGGGCCGACAAGTTAGGGCGTGTCCACACTTCCACTGCGTTGTGGCGGATTTAAAACGACCTGATTGGTCGATGGAAAGTGGGGCCGGCAAGCTAGGGCGTGGCCATACTTCCACTGCGTTGTGGCAGACTTAATCACCTAGTTTGGCTAAGCATAGTTTCGACCAACGAGGTCTAGTGTACTGCGCGGGGCGCGAAACCCTAATTTTTGTAAATTGGTCGGGTTTATGAGTTTTTGTGAGTTATCATAATAATTGGATGGATTTTGTATGCTGCCATAAAAATCCTTATCTACAGAATGCAGTGTGCTTTCCGTCTGAGCATTTCGTGCGATGGCCTTAACTTTGGTACTTGGAGGTTCATGCTACTCCGCTGCGAGTGAACATAAATACGTCATGTCATACCGATATTAAGGGTTCTGTCGGGGAACATAACACATGAAAGTACTCAGTGAGTCTTGTATTGGCGAGGTGCAGAAATTTACAGAGCGTTTGGGATGGTTGCTACATTCGCCGATAAATTTCATGTAAATATATTAAATGGCTCAATAAATATGCCGGTGGAGAGGTTAGCACTCATGGCACCGTTTCCTTGCAGAGTGACGTCAGATGGAAGGTTTTACGATTTTAACCCTAAGCTAAAAACCACCATCAACACCTGTCATACTTTTTTCAGTTAGACTAGGCCATATAGGAACCATTAAGAAAAATTCCCAACCTCTCACTTGATAAGCAACACTAGCCTATCCTATGAATGACAAAATAAATTGTTTCAGTATTATCCGGCGAGTAATTCACAATTTAGTTGTCCTTTTGAACTTAGACCATGATATTTCCAATCGATATATTGGGTTGCCGCTGTAATTTACTCTTTCTTATGGTATAAGCCTCATTCCCCACAATAATCCAATTAAACTATAGAATTTGTATCCTTTCTCAGTTTAATAAAATTCTCAAACATTAATTATTTATTTTAGATACGCGAATTTGAAAGAAGTTGTTTTATGGTATTACATTGACCTTGTATTTAAAAGAATATGTTATAACACCTTTTTTATGCACACAATAATTTTGAGGAATCATTATAACAACATTATGTTGGAGAAAATGAGTTTATATGTTGGTTTAATAGTCTTGGTTTGGATTTGATCTTGTGACCTATGAGTCACCAAGGATGCTTTCTCATTTTTTTATGAGTGAATGAAAGAGGACCTTTAGTTCCACATTGGATATACTAGAGGTAAATGTCCTCCATATATGCTGAGTATCTTAGTTACCAATATGGATGGGCGGGTACGAGCGGGAAGACAATAGTTGTTCTCGCTAAGGCTTTGGGCTTAGGGCTCGGGCTTGTGCCTGCGCCGTGGACATATGTCAACCAAGGTTTATTTCTTTTGGTCAAAATTATTTTGAATTATCTTAAAGAATTTAAAATGAATTTTTGATTGTCTATTAATTGATTTGCTTAACTTGGGGCTTATGACTTGGTAGAAAATTATTTACTTACCAAAATGAGTTTTATAACTTATGTCAACATTATGGCAGAATATTTCCTAAACGTTTTTAATTAATTCATGTCATAATTTGTGACTTAATTTTTCCATAATTAATGCACTGAATTAACTCTCCTTTTTTCCTATAAAAGAAAATGAATTTCACATTTGCAAATTGTGTCCAGAAAAGCTACTATCCTCTTCTTTTGGTCTCTCTCCCTCTATGTGGTTTTTACTTTCATTCTGTGCCATTGTTGTTGAGTTCGTAAGAGTGGGCAAGTACTATAGTTCTTATATTATTTGCAACGGGCAGTTTTATCCTGGATACGACTTCACCACGGGGTATTGGCATCTCTCATTCTTGAGGTGTACCGATGAACTATCGTGTTAAGGACAGCATGTTGAACACGTGACTCTGTCCTCTGTTTGTTGTCCATTAAATATTTATTCAAGCTTTCCAGAAATTTATCTCTAACATTTTTCTTTGAGTATTTTATTGTTACAGTTGCAACACATTATTATATTATATGACAGTCACCCCCAAACTTGTGTGGGCATAATTGTTTAGATATTCTCTAGTTCTTCGTTAGAAATACCAATTTTCTTTTCACTTAGCAGGGTAGGTGCCTAGGTAAAAGTCCATTTCACTCAATTGTAAAACCATGTGATAATCAGTATTCTAGAGAAAACGTAGAAGCATTTACAACATTGGATTCCCATTTTGTCTTATTAATTTACAGGAAAAAAAATACATAGATCGATTATATTCTCATTACGAGGGAGGACAAATGAGAGTGCCTAAACTTCAAGGATATACCTGGAGAATATGTTGTTGTTCAGCATAAACTCGAAGTATCCGATTTTGACTGAAAACACATTCAACGAGGCAAAGGCACTAAAGTTACAAGAACGAAATGGTAGAATCTCGAAGAAGACGCCGCATGGGTGTTTCGAGATAGCGCATTGGCAGAAGGAGCACTAAAGTGTTGAAGGAGAGACGAAATTCATACGGGAATAAATGGAAACTGGAATTCATAAACTGGCCACAAAGGTGTTTGGAGTCTGAAGAGGAAGCGTACACGGACCCAAAGATAGTGGTGGTGGAACGAAGACGTACAAAAGGTGATTAAAGATAAGAAAACCTACTAAAAAAACGTAACGACTCAATATATTATCACCATAATAGAGGTGAGATCATACAAAAGTACAAAGTGGCAGAAAGGACGCAAAGAGAACGATAAGTCCGGAAAGGGGTCGTGCGTATGAAGACCTGTATCAGAAGATAAATACGAATGAGGGCGAAAATATGTCTATAGGATATATAACCATACTTATGACAGGAAGACGAGAGATTTAAACCAAGATAAATCCATCAACTACAAGGATAATCGACAGTTAGATGAAGGACTCCGAGATCAAGAATTGAAAATGTGGGGTACAAAAACCTCACCCAGCTATTTCTTTCAGCAATCTGTATGGACTAAACTCAATTATAATTATGAAAGCACCAAGTTACTGAGTCTCAATCAGGATATATTTTGAAGAGATTTATCTCTTTATCAACTCAATCAGTAAATCAAACAGATAGAAATCTGTGAACCTGATTGTTACGAGAATAACTCGGATGGTACCAAAGACCAATGGTCGAGTGTCAGTCAAGTCATATCCAACAAACAAGGTCAGATTTATCAACTGTGATTGAACTACGCACAACCTGTGATATTTCAATTATATAACAAAAATATAATGCGGAAAAGAAATAACACAGCCACCAGAAATTTTGTTAACGAGGAAACCGCAAATGCAGAAAACCCTGGGACCTAGTCCAGACCTGAACACCATAATGTATTAAGCCGCTACAGACTCTAGCCTACTACAAGTTAACTTCAGACTCGAATGTAGTTGAGCCCTAACCAAGTCTCACACCGATTAAGGTACGGTCGCGTTTCTTACAACTCCTGAATCTCACAAGACCCTGCGCACTTGATTCCCCTAGCTGACGTCCTTTACATCCTAGAAGTTACTACGACCCAAAGTCTAAGACTTATAAACAAATCTGTATCCCACTGATAAGTCTATTCTATTTGTTGTTTCCGTCTTAAGATAAAGATCAAGGTGAACAGGAAACTCAACTAATAATCCGGTCTTATACTATGTAAAAGCAGCCTAGAAATATTAGTCACCTCACAATAACTTAACTGATTAACATAAGAACTTATTGCGGAATCACAAGAGTCTGAGACGAAGAAACTGTTGTGGTTACTTTTTATATCTTACATATCGGAGATAAATCTCGATAAAATCTTAGAGAAGATTAAATTCAATAGATATAAAAGGTAAAATCATGATACGCAACCACAGAGAAAATAGTTGGACCTAGCTTCACAAATCTCAAATGAAGTCTTCAAGTCGTTAACCCTAATGATGGTTTTCAAAAGAACTGTAAACCTGGGTTAGTGGAGAATCGACTCTTGTTTGCAACTAGGACACACGAGAGTGTCGGGATTAGGTGTCCCAGATACTAGAGTTCTCCCTTATATAGTCTTTCAAATTAGGGTTGCTTACAATCAAAGCTAAGATAGCTTAGTAAAAAAGAAATTAATATTCACCGTTAGATGAACTCCTGATTTAAGATACAAGCTAAGTCTGCTTGGAAAATAAGAAATCAATCCCCACTGTTAGATGGTATTAGCTTGATACAGACAAATGAAATATACATATATTTAGATATGGGTGAACCGTACCTAAACATGTATAACAAGTTGGATCAATAACAGTTAACCGAATTTAGCCATATGAACACTTTTAGCTTAGCCATATCCATCTAACACTTCTAAATCAAATATGATAATCAATCAATCATGATAGACAATCAAATGAATCTAAATGTGCTTTAAGAGAGTTGTTCAAATGTTGTTGTTCAAATGTTCACTATCTCATAGAAATATTCATGAACAATTTGAAGCATATTCGGTTTGGTTTGTAATTGTACAAAGTACTTATACAATAACCAATTCATGAACGCTACGGTATTCAAAGCAAGTTCATATACCTTAATTCATTAAAGTTCCATGGACTTTAGTTTGCAAACGAACCTGTGTTCATGAGTATGAGTTTTCGTACTTACCTATTTTAGAACCTAACCACTGTGTTCGCAAACTGAGTATGCGAACCATAGTTCCGGACTTGCCTAGTCTTTCCGTTCGCAAATACTGTTCGCAAACCACAGTTCCGGAACAATCATAGGTAAACCCGTTCGCAAACACAGTAATTTGCAAACAAGAGTTCCGTACCTGAACTAGTACTTCACAGTTCGCATACTAGGTACGCATACTGTGTTGTATCCAGACATTGGTAGTAGTTCTAAAACTCTCATTTAATCATTGAAACATCCCTAGAAGGCAAAAACGGTAATCTCACACATACCACTATCTTCAAGTAATTTTCAAGTGACTAATTGATCAATAGGAAACTTCCCAAGTTAACTTCAAATGATTTTCTCACATAAATGATGTAAGATGTTCAAGGTAATTTTCACATGATCATCTTGACTCAATATTTAGTTTCCAACAAATAAATTGTTTACCACTAAACTTCTCAAGTAGATGATGAAGCTTTCTAAGCTTTAAACTTGTATTTCGAGAAATATATAAACGAGATAGATTCGGCTCGAAATTTCAAATGTATATAACACAAAGTCTATATAGCTATACGACTTAGTTTCATTAGAAGATAGAATTGAATAGGCTTCTGAGTGATAGATAACTTTTAGTATCCACACACCTTTTATCAACGAAGTTCCTCCAAGCTCTTCAGTAGATATTATTCTTCAATTGGTGAACGCCGTGAAGTGTAAAACTCAGCTACACATTTCTATCCTAATCCAAGATATAGCTATAAGTAGACTAGAAATCAAGTATATAGTTTTGATCAACTAAACTTGACAAACAAGCTTGAGATAGCAACGCTTGCGAGTTCGACCGAGCAGTGCTCTAAAAAGAAAAAAAAGATAATACTTCGATAAGATTAACGACAAAGAGGTTGATATATCCACGATCGAGCTAAATAACGTGTCTGAGGGTACCAACGGAGGATTGGTTCGGAGTATTCAAGAGAGCAAGGTAAAAGATACACTAAGAAGGACAAAAGGGAGGAAGGCGCTGCGGCCGGATAACATCCCCATTGAGGTATGAAAATGCCTTGGAGATGAATTACGTTTTTCACCCGTTCACACAAGATGTTGGAAGAGTGGAGGAGAAGCATAGCAGTACCGATATTCAAAGTTATGAAAATTATAAAGGAATCAAGCTAATGAGTCATACAATGAAGTTTTGGGAGAATTTTATCGAGCATCACGTACATGGGAAAACAAGCGTTATGAAAAATCAGTTAGGATTTATGCCAGAGAGACCAACCACAAAAGCAATATTCCTAATAAGAAAACTTACGGAGAGTTTCGAGAGTAGAAGATAGACTTACACATGGTATTTTTCGACCTGGAGAAAGCTTACAAAAAAGTGCCACGTGCAGTAATATGATGAGTTCTCGAAAATAAAATAAAATAAAAGTCCCCACAAAGTACGATGCCTTAATCTAGGATATGTACGAAAACATTGTAACTAGTGTCAAAACATACGATGGTGTGACTAGGGACTTCCTGATGGGTGTCGTAGGCTCAACAAATTAATAATATTATTTTCACACAATTAACTGGTAATATAATGGAAGTAAGGATCGTTCCCACGAAGAGCAGTGAGTTTTAGTTGTCGAAATGTCACAAAGGGGGGATTTTGTTTTAGATTATGAACAAAGTAAATAATCAAAGAAAATAAAATTTTATTGTAATCAATAGAGAGAGATATGATCGAGGAATCCTTCTTCGTTAATAAACCGTCAATGAGTTATCATAGTTGCCTACTCGCCGTTAATCATAGATTATCACCAACCGTGGAATAACAGCTAAATCAGTATTATCCCCTAAATTCCTTATATCACTGGATACGAAAGTTCTCGCCTACCAGATTCTATTCAACGAACCACCAATTAGTAGATCACTCAAGGTGTAATCCAATCGAATGTTTTATCTTTTGTGAATTTATAAATTGATCCTACTAGTTAGACTCTTAGATCAAGATCCACTTTTTAGTGTTGTTTATACACACAATTTCTCCACAGAATACCTCTGCAGGGTTTTGTGTTCTCTACTTGTGTACAAGTTATTTGAAGATTACTTATCTCCTAACTTAATGCTAGCAATAGATTGAATCAACAAATCAACTTAGTTGGCCACCTAAACAATCTATCAATCAATCATAAATATTCTTATAGTATAAACAATCGATAATCATATGAAGAACTTCAAAGTAGATTAATATAGTAACTAAAATCTTGTTTACAAATTAGAATTCATCCTAAATCAATAGGTGTTTAGCTACTCAAGGATGTAGAAACATCCATGATATACATATGAGAAAAGTAAAGAGATAACGTTACGACTGATAATCGCTCCGTGTGTTGTTTCTCCTATCCAAGACTTGCAATTTCGTGACCTAATGATGTGATATGATTTTACATAACCTAACACCTTTTTATAGGTTTACATTGCTTGGCCTTCACGTATTTAGTTCGATTTAAGAACCCGACCCAAAATAACGAAATAACGTTGCCAAACGTGCTCTTAGGCCTTCCAAGGAGTTTATACACGTTTTCCTCTTGATAGGTATGCATACCCATACGCGTACCTCAAATTACAGCAGAAATTTTCGGAACTAGGGTATGCGTACGCGTACCCTAGTGTCTTTGGTATTCAATAAAAACTCGTTTTGGCCATAACTTCTTCATACGAACTCGGAATGACCTCATTCTTCTTGCATTCTTTTTATCTTTCAATTATCTTCAAGATGATGATGAGAAATTCTTAATTTGAATGAGTTAAGATCGGTATTTGGCCCTTCTCTTGATTTTGAGCATCTTGCTCCTTTTCGTCGCACTTCTTCCACTTATCTTGGACTTGGGCACTTGGACACTTGAAATACTTCTCTTCATAGCTATTTTCATCACTTTGTAACTAATTTTTAGATGATTCACCTAATTGAGACAAATAAGAGAAAAAAAGAGTAAGAATACGAAAACATGCAAGAATAATAGCTAAAACAAGTATGGAATGGACACTAAAATCATATGAATTATGCACTTATCAAATTCCCCCACACTTAGATTTTTATAGTCCTCGAGAATACTAAATAAAACTAATCCTAAATACAAAAACTCCAGGTCATGAGGATACGGTTACTCTTAGCATGAATAACAGGCCTTTAAACCCCCAGGTGTCCCTAGTGGACGAGTTATAGTCTCGTGTGGGCTTACAAGAGGTATACCCACAAAAACTACTCCAATTTCTCACCTTGGAAGAACCACTAAGGATAGACACAAAGTAGAAAGCCAAATAATTAGCTTGCATAAGTTCTTTAGCTGCAAACATCCCACATACATTCCAATCATCACACATTAGCAATTACCTATGTGTGACATTCAGCCTGTTTGCAGAACTCCACTAAGATAGTCATCGTACTTGTTGCAACGTTTGTTACAACACTCGCATACCGAAATCACATGGATAGATAAGAAAATTGAAATAGAAAAGTGAAGTGTGCAAAATGTTGACTAAAGTGAAAGATGTTACCCACAATACTTGTATGAATGTCGTCAAAGGATTCTTATTTATAGCGCAATAGTTAAGAGAAGCACCCATTTAACTCGACCACATGATTAGATACTCTAAGCGCATGTTCCTTTTCAGCAAGTATGTGATAGTTTCCTTGGATCCTGCGTTCCATGCTTGCTTAGGCGACGGAGACAGGGAAACGTTTCACACATACTGCTATCTAAGCGTCAAGAACCTCATCAATAGTCTTTTTGACTTGCTATATAATGATGATATGGTTTTTATTTTTATCGACTACATGATTAGATACTTTAAGAGCATGTTCATTTTCAGCAAATACGTGATAGTTGCCTTGGATCCTGCGTTCCACGCTTGCTTAGGCGACGAAGACAGGGACAACATTTTACATGTATTGTCATCCAAGTGTCGATAAATGAAGAGGATCCTTATATATATGTTTCTTTCTTTTTCTTTTTTTTTCTTTTTTTTTCGGCCCACTATTTATGAGTGTAAGACAATTGTCTTATGGGGATTTTATAAACTCAACCAATGATTACCTTGCTACAACATCCACGGCAGTATCAGGATCCCAACAAATCACTTTAGAGAAACATTATACTGCAAAAATAAAAAGAAAGTGATTCAATAATGATTAATTGCGAGGATAAATCTTTCAAACGACTACCATAGCTTAGTTTCACAATCAATTATGAACGTATATATAATTAAGGATTGTAGAACGATAAAGTGGAACTCAATCTATAGCCGTAAGAACTGTTTCAACCTTAGAAGGTTTAGAGTGTCATCCTAAATAGATCATAATTAACTCCAAAAGATGAAGTCTCAAGAACGCAAGAAATCAAAGAGTATTATTTATTATGTGTATATGCATAAAGTATGATACTAAATGCTTCCTCACACTTAAACTCAACATTGTCCTCAATATTCAAAACCGAAAATTCTGATTTCTGACATAATAGCCTTGAAAAACTCGAAACCTGTACCAATGGGTAGGGAACTAGGAAAAACACCCTCAACGAAAGTTGTTTGCCTATGTCTTTTCTATAAGGTTTAAAAAGAGAACAGTGTTTCGATAAATGGTCTGACTTTTATAGCCTCCGGACTGACTGATATGCAATCTGAAAAAGTTCTGAAAAAATATCAAAACTCAAATGTCCAGGCCTATCTCTCCAACTTAACAGACTCAAAATTCAGATTTGTTTTTTGTAAAAGAAAGGTATGTCTGTCCTATTTAAAAGTTGGAGTCAACCACTCAAATCGGACTCCATATGAAGTCTCGAGAGCTATTTTAGTGACAAGTGCGCGGTCAGGATTTTCTGACGAGAATTTGTCAAAACTTTCATTAAAGATATAGGACTTGTAAAATCTAAGATGGAATGCAAGATATGATATGCAAAACTAAGAAAACAAAAGGGATAGAGATACAAAACCGATGAGTTGCCTCCCATTTAGCGCGTAGTTTTAATGTCCTCCGCCCGACTTGGCATCCTTTTAATTACTCCTCCAGAGGGAGATAATCATGAAATTGTTGCACATCCATATCCACATAAGCAATGCTTTCATAATATGGCTTCAATCTATGGTCGTTCACCTTCAAATTTGTTCCATCTCTAAGACTAGAGATATCAACTGCGCCATGAGAATAAACATTAGTAACAACATACGGTCCAATCCATCTGGACCTTAGCTTACCAGGGAATAGTTTAAGACAAGAATAAAATAAAAGAACTTTTTGACCCACAACAAAACTCTTTTGAGAACTCATCTTGTCATGGAAAAGTTTCATCTTTTCCTTGTAAATACGAGAACTCTCGTAAGCATCATTATGTATGTCCTCTAGCTCATTGAGTTGTAACTTCCTTTGTTTCCCTGCATTGTCATAATCCATGTTGCACATATTTATCGCCCAATATGCCTTGTATTCAAGTTCAACCGGAAGATGAAAAGATTTGCCATAAACCAACCGATATGGAAACATACCAATTGGTGTTTTGTACGCTGTTTTATATGCCCAAAGTGCATCGTTAAGCCTATAACTCCAATCTTTCTGTGTAGTGTTCACGGTCTTCTCAAAAATGGATTTAATCTCACGGTTTGAGATTTCGGCTTGCCCACTAGTTTGTGGGTGATACGTCGTACCAACCTTGTGTGTTATGTTATACTTCTTGATTAGAGCATGGAAGGATTTCTGAAAATGTGAGCCTTCGTCACTGATAACCACTCTTGGTGTACCATGTCTAGAGAAAATATATTCCTTCACAAACTCACAAACAACTTGAGAATCATTAGTAGGGTGGCTTTAGCTTCCACCCATTTTGAAACATAATCCACAGCAAGAAGTATATAAAATTTTCCATTAGAATTTACAAAAGGACCCATAAAATCAATTCCCGACACATCAAATACTTCAACAGCAAGAATTGGTGTGAGTGTCATTTTATTTTGAGCACCTAGATTGCCCGTTCTTTGACATCTATCACAAGATTTGCAAAAAATATATGCATCCTCAAATGGGTAGGCCAATAAAATCCACTTTCAAGTACTTTGAAAGCGGTACATTTAGAACCAAAGTGACCACCACATGCATAAGTATGACAAAAAGTAAGAATATATTGAAATTCAGAATTAGGTACTCACTTGCGGATGATTTGATCAGAACCGTATTTCCACAAGTAGGGCTCATCCCACACATACTGCTTGGATATTTTCTTAAGCTTAAGCTTTTGAAAATTAGACATTGTATTAGGTACTTTTCTTGTTACCAAGTAGTTCACTATGTCTGCGTACCAAGGAGTTGAATCTTCAATTGAGAAAAGTTGTTCTTCCGGAAAACGATCTTGTAAAGGAAGTTCTTCTTTGGAAACAACAAGTCTACTAAGGTGATCAGCAACAGTATTTTCAACACCTCTTTTATCCTTTATTTCATAATCAAATTCTTGCAGTAGTAATATCCACCGTATAAGTCTTGGCTTAGATTCTTTCTTCTTTAATAGGTACCTAAGGGCTGCATGATCAGAATACACAACCACTTTTGAACCCACCAAATAGGATCTAAATTTTTCTAGTGCAAACACTATAGCCAAAAGTTCTTTCTCGGTGGTAGAATAATTGATTTGTGCATCGTTTAGGGTCCTAGATGCATAATAAATCACATGAGACAGCTTGTCTACTCTTTGACCCAAAACGGCTCCAACTGCATAGTCATTCGCATCACACATTAATTCAAATGGCAAACTCCAGTCCGATGAATTGATAATTGGTGCAATTGTAAACAATTCTTTAAATATATCAAAGGCTTCCTTGCACTCCTTGTTGAAGTCAAAGATAACCTATTTTTGTAATAATCCACACATCGGCATTGAGATTTTGGAGAAATCCTTGATAAACCGCCTGTAAAAACCTGCATGACCAAGAAACGAGCGAATTTCCCTCACCGAAGTGGGATATTGTAAGTTCCTTATTAAGTCTATATTTGTTTTGTCACCTTCAATCCCTCGAGAGGACACAATGTGACCGAGCACTATGCCATGGTTTACCATAAAGTGGCATTTCTCCCAATTTAAAACAAGATTAGTGTTTATGCATATTTTAAGCACAAGTTCAAGATTTTGTAAACAAATATCAAATGAATCACCATAAACACTAAAATCATCCATAAATACCTCAATGATGCATTCCACATAGTCAGAAAATATACTAACCATACACCTCTGAAAAGTGGCAGGCGCATTGCAAAAACTAAATGGCATCCGTCTATAAGCAAACGTACCAAAAGGACAAGTGAAAGTATTCTTCTCTTGATCTTCTGGTGAAATAACAATATGATTGTATCCCGAATAACCGTCCAAAAAGAAATAATGTGAGTGTCCCGCTAACCTCTCTAACATCTGATCAATCAAAGGCAAAGGAAAGTGATCCTTTCGGGTTGCAGCATTAAGCTTTCTGTAGTCTATGCACACTCTCCATCCTGTTTGAACTCTTTTAGGAACAAGTTCATCATCTTGATTTCTAACAACAGTGACACCTGCTTTCTTAGGTACCACCTGTACCGGTCTAACCCATTTGCTGTCAGAAATTGGGTAAATCACCCCCACACTTAGTAATTTGAGGATCTCTTTCTTCACGACCTCCATCTTTGGGGGGTTAAGCCTACGATGAGCACCACATACTGGCTTAAAACCATCTTCCATTAGGATTCTAAGCATGCACATGGATGGACTAATGCCTTTAATATCATCAATTGTCCAACCAATAGCCGTTTTGGGCTCTTTCAGAAACCTAAGTAGACGTTCTTCTTGTATTGGGGTGAGGTTCTTTGTAATGATCACCGGAAGTTCTTCTTTATCACCCAAGTACGCGTACTTTAGGTGGTCTAGAAACGGATTCAATTCTAGTTTTGGTGCATGCACAATAGAAGGTAACGGAACCTCATTAGTTACGGGTAAAGAAATATAAGAAATATTACCCTGTTTGGATTCGTGTAATGCCGTTAAAGCACCACACATCTCCACTAGCCCTTTGGATATATCAACGTACATGTTCGGATGTCCATGAATGTCCAAATCAATGTTATTCCATAGCACAACTCCAAGTTCATCTTCACTGCTTAAATCAAACATTTGTTGCGCTAACGAACCAACAATGTCAATAGAGAAAGCTGAGTGAACATCACTAGGATAGCACATGGTTTTAAAAATATTGAACCGTATGATCTCCTTATCAAATTCCATAGTGAGTGCACCACTATCAACATCAATATTCGTCTTTGTAGTTTTCATGAACGGTTTCCCAAGAAGTAACGAAGTAGATGAAAAATTATCTACATTGTGCATATCCACAATGTAGAAATCAGCCGGAAAGATTAATTGATTCACTTGAACTAACATGTCCTTCACGACTCCCTTAGGATATATATTGGACTTGTTAGCCAATTAAATGGTGATCTTTGCCTCTTTCAAAGGTCCAAGATTCAAAGAATCATAAACATCGGTTTACATAGCACTTATGGATGCTCCCAAATCAAGCAAAGCACGCTCGAATCGTCGGTTACAATGGTAGCAGGAACTGTGAAACCGCCAGGATCTTCACACTTTGTAGGCATCTTCTTAAGTAACATAGTTGTAGCACTTTCGCCTACTTGAGTGATCTCATTAGCAATCAACCTATCCTTCCTTGTACACAAATCCTTCAAAACCTTGGCGTACCTAGGGACGATTCTGATGGCCTCAATAAATGGAATGTTGATGTGTATCTTGCTGAAAATATCCATGATCTCTTTGTCTTGAGTTTCTTTTTTGGATTTGGAAAAACGACTGGGGAAAGGAGGTGGTATGGTAAAAGTGGGAACCGTGTCCTTAGGTTGGAAGGTTGAGGTTGGCTTTTCCTTAGGTACGATTTCCTCTTCTACTTCCTTTTCGATGTCGTCACTAACCTCTTTTTGTTGATGTGCCTCTTCAGTTTGTCTCTCACTTCTTAGAGTTACTGCATTAACGTGCTCTCTTGGGTTTACAAACAGTTGTGATGGTAACTTTGTTGAAGCTTGCGCCTTCATGAGATTCACATCAGTAGCCAATTGCCCCACTTGAGTCTTTAAATCTCTGATAGTGTTATCAGTTTTCCGCTGATTCTGTTCGGCTTTCTGTATGAATTGATTGGCTTCTAGCTGACCATGTTTGATTATGGATATAAGTGCTTCAAACTTGGATTCCTCATTCTGAGGTTGTTGTTGAAATCCATTTTGTCTCGTATAAGGATTGGGAGATGATGTTTATTTGTTAGCATAACTGAAATTAGGATGATCTTTCCAACCTGGATTATAAGTATTAGAGTAGGGATCATACCTTGGCCTCTGATTAGAAAATATAGCATTTACCTCGGCATCCTCTTCATATGAAGGAACAACTGTGGATGCTATTTGTTAGACCATTTTTTCCATATTACTCATCCTTTGCTCCATGTGTGAAGAATCTCCTATCTCACTAACTCTTTTAACTGTTGAGGAATCTCGAGTGTAAAATTGTTGAGTGTTTGCAGCCATACTCTCAATCAAACTAGTACCTTCCTCAATAGTTTTATTATCCAATGCACCACTACTAGCTGCATCAATCAAGTGTCTCTCATGTGGTAGTAAACCCTCATAAAAGTGTGTGATAATGAGTTGTGGTGGTATTTGATGGTGTGGATAGCTGGCCAATAATCTTTTGTACCTCTCCCAGTATTCGTACAAAGATTCTCCAGTAATCTGCACAATTCCACTAATTTCCTTACGAATAGCTGCAGCTTTAGAAGCAGGGAAATACTTCTCTAAAAATAACTTTTTCATTCCGGTCCATGTGGTAATACTTTCAGAAGGAAGATAATATAACCATGATTCTTCTTGGTCCGCTAGTGAGAATGGAAAAGCTTGTAGAAAGGTTGTATCATCATCATCATCATCACTCTTCTTCATACTTCTTACTGTATTCCGAAACTGCTACAGGTGTCGATTAGGATCTTCACCCGGTAATCCCTTCAAATTTGGCACCCAATGAAGAAGACTTGATTTAAGTTCCACTGTGTCATTCAGAGTAATACACAAGGGTTGAGAATCCAAACATGGGGATGTTAGATCTCCCAAAGTTTTCCTCTCCGGAGGTGGAGGTGGTGGAGGATTTTCACCGTCGTTCACCATTGTTGATGTAGAAGGTTCTTCTTGTTGCGTTTGCTGACGCGCTTGAAGTACCGTTCCTTTACGGGTTTGAATACCGCACCTCAAGTAATCCCAATCTTTCGGTGCCAGAGATTAAGTAACTAAAAACAAAAATCTAGAAAACGAAATTAAAAACTAAAATGAAATTCTAAAAACAAGATTAAAACTAATAAAAATAACAATTAAAGCTATCGACTGCTCACCGGCAGCGGCGCCAAAGTTTGATGGGTGTCGTAGCTCTCTTTAAAAGATTTTCCCTAAAACGATGATCACCTCCGATTTTTTCGTGAAAAACAAAAATTTGATATTGTTGTTTGTACTCGTTGTGTAGCTCTCTTTAAAAGATTTCCAACGATATAAAATTTGTACAATTCCAAGGCGCGGATTTGTAGATAAGTTATATCCAAGTTGCGTTGCCAATTATACCCCTGATGCATAACCCGTCATGCGGATACATAATCCGTCGTGCAGACATTTTTAATAATTTCATATAATTATGGGTGTCACGGAAATAATTATGGATGTGACGGTACCCAAAATTAATTGTGGGCCTGACAATGAGAATATTTTTCTTTTGGGAACTTAGGCGCAGGCCCAAAAAAAAAATTCTTACCGCCAGGCCCACAATTAATTTCGGATACAGTCGCACCCATAATTATTTAAAAATATTTAAAACGTACTGAAAGACTCTATTACCCTTCATCGTTTTTTGGCATAATTTTTTTTCTTCTCCGCCGGTTTCTTTCCCTATTCCTCCATTAATCTCTGTAACGGATCTGTAAAGATTTTTTCTCCATCATTTAAAGATATAAATCATTTAAAATCGATGATTCAAAGAAGTAAATCATTTTTGACTAAACCCTAGAATACATTTCAACAAAAATGGATGAAACAGACGAAGAAGAAAAAATCAAGTAGAAGAAACAGAAAAAAAGTTATGCAGCTAAATTTTCCCTTATATTGTCTTATGCACTAAACAAAATGATGTAGAAGACATTATGCACGTGCATAAAAATCCATAAATCAGAAAAGTGAAAAAAGTAATGCATAAGACAATATGCAGCTAAAACAAAATAATGCATAATGTCTTATGCATCTAAAAAAATTGATGCATAACCAGAAAAAGTGAGAAAAGTAATGCATAAGACATTATGCAGCTAAAACAAAATAATGCATAATGTCTTATGCATCTAAAAAAAACTGATGCATAACCAGAAAAGTGAAAAAAAGTAATGCATAAGACATTATGCAGCTAAAACGAAATAATGCATAATGTCTTATGCATCTAAACAAAACTGATGCATAACCAGAAAATTGAAAAAAGTAATGCATAAGACATTATGCAGCTAAAACAAAAATAATGCATAATGTTTTATGCTGAAATAATAATGGCATAATGTCTTATGCACTAAACAAAATGATGCAGAAGACATTATGCACGTGCATAAAAATCCATAAATCAGAAAAGTGAAAAAAGTAATGCATAAGACAATATGCAGCTAAAACAAAATAATGCATAATGTCTTATGCATCTAAAAAAACTGATGCATAACCAGAAAAGTGAGAAAAGTAATGCATAAGACATTATGCGGCTAAAACAAAATAATGCATAATGTCTTATGCATCTAAAAAAAACTGATGCTTAACCAGAAAAGTGAAAAAAAGTAATGCATAAGACAATATGCAGCTAAAACAAAATAATGCATAATGTCTTATGCATCTAAAAAAAACTGATGCATAACCAGAAAAGTGAGAAAAGTAATGCATAAGACATTATGCAGCTAAAACAAAATAATGCATAATGTCTTATGCATCTAAAAAAAACTGATGCATAACCAGAAAAGTGAAAAAAAATAATGCATAAGACATTATGCAGCTAAAACAAAATAATGCATAATGTCTTATGCATCTAAACAAAACTGATGCATAACCAGAAAAATGAAAAAAGTAATGCATAAGACATTATGCAGCTAAAACAAAAATAATGCATAATGTTTTATGCAGAAATAATAATGGCATAATGTCTTATGCACTAAACAAAATGATGCAGAAGACATTATGCACGTGCATAAAAATCCATAAATCAGAAAAGTGAAAAAAGTAATGCATAAGACAATATGCAGCTAAAACAAAATAATGCATAATGTCTTATGCATCTAAAAAAAAACTGATGCATAACCAGAAAAGTGAGAAAAGTAATGCATAAGACATTATACAGCTAAAACAAAATAATGCATAATGTCTTATGCATCTAAAAAAAACTGATGCATAACCAGAAAAGTGAAAAAAAGTAATGCATAAGACATTATGCAGCTAAAACGAAATAATGCATAATGTCTTATGCATCTAAACAAAACTGATGCATAACCAGAAAAATGAAAAAAGTAATGCATAAGACATTATGCAGCTAAAACAAAAATAATGCATAATGTTTTATGCAGAAATAATAATGGCATAATGTCTTATGCACTAAACAAAATGATGCAGAAGACATTATGCACGTGCATAAAAATCCATAAATCAGAAAAGTGAAAAAAATAATGCATAAGACAATATGCAGCTAAAACAAAATAATGCATAATGTCTTATGCATCTAAAAAAACTGATGCATAACCAGAAAAAGTGAGAAAAGTAATGCATAAGACATTATGCAGCTAAAACAAAATAATGCATAATGTCTTATGCATCTAAAAAAAACTGATGCATAACCAGAAAAGTGAAAAAAAGTAATGCATAAGACATTATGCAGCTAAAACGAAATAATGCATAATGTCTTATGCATCTAAACAAAACTGATGCATAACCAGAAAAATGAAAAAAGTAATGCATAAGACATTATGCAGCTAAAACAAAAATAATGCATAATGTTTTATGCAGAAATAATAATGGCATAATGTCTTATGCACTAAACAAAATGATGCAGAAGACATTATGCACATGCATAAAAATCCATAAATCAGAAAAGTGAAAAAAGTAATGCATAAGACAATATGCAGCTAAAACAAAATAATGCATAATGTCTTATGCATCTAAAAAAACTGATGCATAACCAGAAAAAGTGAGAAAAGTAATGCATAAGACATTATGCAGCTAAAACAAAATAATGCATAATGTCTTATGCATCTAAAAAAAACTGATGCATAACCAGAAAAGTGAAAAAAAGTAATGCATAAGACATTATGCAGCTAAAACGAAATAATGCATAATGTCTTATGCATCTAAACAAAACTGATGCGTAACCAGAAAAATGAAAAAAGTAATGCATAAGACATTATGCAGCTAAAACAAAAATAATGCATAATGTTTTATGCAGAAATAATAATGGCATAATGTCTTATGCACTAAACAAAATGATGCAGAAGACATTATGCACGTGCATAAAAATCCATAAATCAGAAAAGTGAAAAAAGTAATGCATAAGACAATATGCAGCTAAAACAAAATAATGCATAATGTCTTATGCATCTAAAAAAATTGATGCATAACCAGAAAAAGTGAGAAAAGTAATGCATAAGACATTATGCAGCTAAAACAAAATAATGCATAATGTCTTATGCATCTAAAAAAAACTGATGCATAACCAGAAAAGTGAAAAAAAGTAATGCATAAGACATTATGCAGCTAAAACGAAATAATGCATAATGTCTTATGCATCTAAACAAAACTGATGCATAACCAGAAAAATGAAAAAAGTAATGCATAAGACATTATGCAGCTAAAACAAAAATAATGCATAATGTTTTATGCAGAAATAATAATAGCATAATGTCTTATGCACTAAACAAAATGATGCAGAAGACATTATGCACGTGCATAAAAATCCATAAATCAGAAAAGTGAAAAAAGTAATGCATAAGACAATATGCAGCTAAAACAAAATAATGCATAATGTCTTATGCATCTAAAAAAAACTGATGCATAACCAGAAAAGTGAAAAAAAGTAATGCATAAGACATTATGCAGCTAAAACAAAAATAATGCATAATGTATTATGCATCTAAAAAAACTGATGCATAACCAGAAAAGTGAAAAAGTAATGCATAAGACATTATGCAGCTAAAACAAAATAATGCATCTAAACAAAACTGATGCATAACCAGAAAAGTGAAAAAGTAATGCATAAGACATTATGCAGCTAAAACAAAATAATGCATAATGTTTTATGCATCTAAACAAAACTGATGTTATGCATAAGACATTATGCATAACATCTTTAATTCAAATCTAATCATAAATTTCCGATTGAGATCAAAAACATGGAGACAAATAAAGTATTAAAATTTCCGATTCAGTTGATATCGAAATACTGCAACACATTTCTTACCCTTTTCAACTTCAATTTTAATTTCTTTTTACTTCTCGAATAATCAAAGACAACAGAAACCCAAAATCCCCAGATTTAAACCGCAGATTTTGAAACAGAAACCCTAGTTTTATTGAGAAGATTATTCAGAAAAGGATTTGGGAAAAGATTTGACGAAGGAAAAAATCCAAATGTTAAAAACGAAGAATCGGAGTTCACCATTGTTTTCTTCTCGCTTCTCTCTGTTCGTCGCTCGAAGAAAAGGGTAGTTTGGCCTTTTAAAAACCGAGAAGCAGAATTTCATAAATTATGGGTCTGCTACGAATTTTTGACGGGAAAATGGGTGCGCGCCTGAACTTTTCTGTCCGTGGGTTTGACAGTGGAAAAATCTGGGAGAATGGGTCTCCCTGTAGTTTTCACTTTTTTTTTTTGGGTCTCCCCTAATTTTCCTTTTTTTTTTTTTCTTTCACAAGGAACTGATATACTCAACTTAGCGGATTGCCCTCAGCCAACAAAATACATAACATTCCCTCAGCAAAGAGGTTTATTTACCCTGTCTCAGAATATGTTGTGCCTTGTCAAAACCTAGACTAGCATCAGAGTTGAATCTCTAAGCCTCTGGTTGTTTCATCCCTATATGTGTGAAATAGCAATATGTTCCAAAAGTTGGAATGAAGAACGTTGGGCGAAACTCTATATCATGAGTACTAGTCCCCGACTAGATTGTATTATTCATCACTTTTACATACATAAGTACAAGAAAAATGAGAAAACAAAAATAAAAACAAGTTATTACACATAACATACAATGTGTACAAAAGAGTTGAACTACTAAGCTAGGACTTGGTAGATTTCTTGCTGCATTCAGGGGGGAAGCCTTGTGGGAAACGTTTTGAATCAGTACAATAGTTGTATATCATAAATTTCTTCTGGACTCGCCTCAGTCTCTTTTGGCTCTTCAAGTCAAGCTCTTGATATAGCCAAGTTCTGTCAGAAGAAGAAGCGGTAGAATTCAGTGATGAGCAAGGTGAAGAAGGGCTAGATGGTGCAGAAGACTGAATACAAGCATCAGCTTTGAAATTCTGAAAGGATGTTATAAAGGGAGCTTGGGTCCAATCAGTTTTGATAAGTCCACCCCTTGTCGCCCAATCCTCAGCGTCCCATAAACTTGAATAGACCCTCATTGGTTGCTTATCAAGGTATGGAACACCCATTGCTTCTGAATTCTTGAATTCTCTTATAGGAGTGCTATCAACATAGAACCTAAAAACATAGAATCAAGAACTTCAATTGAGTATGAATTTAACTTCGTAACCGGAACAATATTCTCCCATAACTTAGTCATGGTATGCTTAAACAGAGTTGCCCTGGGTGCACACACCATATGTGCATGGTTGTGAGGTTCTTAGCATATTGGCTACTGAGACTCATTTTGACGCTTTAGTAAAAGAATACACCTAAATACACTTCTTGATAAGTTTGTAAATACCTGCATATATATGATTCAAGATTTAAGTTCTTTCTGGTTAAGTGTAGCAAATTTTTACTTACACAATATGTAGAGGGTTCCAAAGGATTGAGTAGGTGTGGAAATCTTGAGTTGGATCAAACCAAAGATGAAATTGTTGTTCCCTGTCTCCTTTCCCTTGGCTGTAAACATTTGTATGTACTATATAAGGATCTCCACTTAAATTCCCCAAGAACTCGAAATCAATCTCGTCATGGTTCGGTCCTTGAGATGATAACTGCAAACGAAAATTTTCAACAAACAATCAAAACCCTTCTCTAATATATGGTTTTGAGACGTCATAATATTGGTTGTAACAAAAATCATCTTACGTAGTAAGTGCTGACAGTGCCAGCAGAGTTGCCCGGGACAAGTTTGAGTTGAATATCAAACTTCCCATACAAGTACTCATTCTTGGACTGGAAACCAGACCCAGAGTTTTTATCAAGCGATAAAGTTAAAGCTTCACCATTGTTCAGCATTTTAGCTCTATCATCACCCCAAGTTATATCAAATTCTTCACTGAAGTTACTAAATACACTCCCTAAGAGGCATGCAAGAACTAACATAGGCAACATCACCATGGTGCCAAAGAGAGAGTAACCCATTTGTGGAAGAGAATAAACGTTGGATTAGCAATGCAGGATGTAGTGGAGTACTTGACCTTGCATGTATGTGAGGAGTGTAATGGATGGACAATTGGACTATGAGGCTTAAATAGGGAATTTGTGTAGACGTGGGGAATTTTTTGTTGGTAGAAAGGGCAGGGACCGACTAAGGTAGGAATGAAGTATGATATCGTTGCGACAACTGGAGAAAGAGTATTGGTTGATGTTGAATTTCGGCACAAGATAGACCTGTTAATGCAGTGGGAGAAGTAGTTGGGATGGACTTTTGAGGAAGTGTGGACACAATTATATCTTTATAGAACTTGCGAAGATTGGAGCTACTCAGCTTTGCATCCTAAACGTTTTCATTTTGTTATGAGATGGACTTTGTTAATGAATTACACGCCGAAGATGAGTAGAAAGCCTATACCTGTCTGCTGTAAAAAAATCCATTAATAACACTCCTATGGGAGAGTATTTTATCTAGCATATCCGTCCATGGTGGCCAACAATTCGCACATATGAGCAGTAATTTCTTATTCACCATCAGAGACTTATAGCCCGTCTGAATACACGAATTAGAAACTAGAAGTAAAATGTTTTTGCTTCTAAAAATCATTTAGAAATGACATATCCAAACAAACTTCTGATGTTTTGTTTTCACAAGCCAAAAAACAATTTTTGGAGTTACATCCAAACAGGCTACTAAACAGCGAATTTGAATTTGTTAGTCGAAACCAGCCGCCAACCAGGCTGGCAATTCCTAGTTGTTGTTTGGTTGTTTTTTTTTGAGTGTTATTGGTATGCGACATTTTTGTGGCAAGTGGAGGAAGAATATTGGCTGATTTCTTCATAAGTGGAAGCTTTAGTGGGATGGATTGGTTGAGAGGAAGTATGGGCAAACTTGTAGAATTGCTATAAAAATCATAGTACCTACTGAAGGATGTGAGTGACTGATAGATAATGCTGATGCGTATATGCTTGACTTCGGGCGATAGTGGAGATGCAATGAAGTGCGTGATTGTTCTCTAGAATGAGAGTTTTTTTGTTTTATTAAATCTTACACCATTGAAAAATAGCAATAAAAGGTCCCTCCATCCACTAAAGATAAGTAGGCAGCAGGCCAAGCTGTATAATCATTTCAATTCTCACCTTTTTCACAAGTATTTTTATTAATCTTTTTGGGGGATAAGAATGAGGTTTGGTTTAAATTTTTGTTAATTACATTTTTTTATATATAAAAACTCCTAGTGTTTTACAGTGAAGATGGCATCACCACGATCAAATGATTGAAGGTTCGTCAAAAAAAATGGAAGGTTCATCAAAAAAAATTAGCAATGCAGCCGTCCAGTGGAGCCAATATATAGGTTAGCAATGCGGCCGTCCAGTGGAGCCAATATATAGTTAACCTGGCTCTTTTATGCTGAGCCAATATAGCGGTGAACCTGGCGTATGAAATTTGAAAATACCTATCTGATCCTGTAAAACTATAGGATCACTGATGCCAAAACGAATGGGAATCTGAAGATGCTCATCTAACCTACTAATATATCTTACGCGCTCGGGATCCCAATACCTTCAGTGCATACAAGAACCTCATTCGCATATTGAACGATTTTCATATGCTAAGCGCCCGGAATTTCAATCCCTTCAACATTTACAAGAATCTCATTCAAATATTCAAACGCTTTTCCAACTGGTAGTCCATGCGTTCAGTAAACATAACCTGTGTCTCAGACTCAAAAGTGCACGCACAAAATTAACAACATATTCAGGCTTTCTAAACTTTCTGTGCTTGCTAAATCAAGCAGCAAAAGTTGTGTCCTGAACTTGATATTGGTTCCTAAGCAACAAGGTCAAGCCACGAAGGCGAAAGCTAACAGTTGTCATTTCTTAAGCCATATACATGCATAGAGTAGTTATGGTATTTTACTAAGATGCCTAAATGAAACTACATGAGCAAAGGTAACAGTGAGAGCTCAAATAGATGTCAGGCATACACAGAAAAAGAAACCACAAACTATAAGGACCATAACAAAACTGAGCAAAAATAGACACAAATTCCTCCAAGGAAACAAAACATGATGAAAGACAACCATATAATCATTCACTGACCTTTACAAGAGTTGGCAGAAACTAGTTCTAATTTTTCACGTATTGATGCTACTGTACTTTTATAGAGAAAAGAAAAAGGAGAACCATCTAACTTTCGTCATATTTCTAGTGAAGGAACACAAAAACTGATACAAGAAAACATTGTACTTCTGAAAACCTGGACAAACAAAATTGAAAAAACAAAAACGAACAGCATTCAAGTATAAAACAAACATACTTGAATCTATTCAGGATTGCCTCATATCAACAACCTGAGACAATTGATATACAAGTGACTGTAACTCAGGAACTAGTCTAGAGACGATTCAGACAAGTCAGGAATAAATATTTAGACTCATTCTAGCAGTCCATCCATGACAGCTTAAAGTTTGTATTGACTGCACATGAAACAAGACATGAACCACATGTCACGATACGAGGCAACAGATAGAAAAGTTACAATTCCCTTGAACCACACTATTGGAGAGGAAAAAAGTACAATCAATCCTCGCCTTAAGACAGTGAGTGACCTTATCGAGCCAAAGCTACCTATACCTATATACCAGGAGATTATTAAAAAATACTTTTCAAGGTTACAACAACAAAGCCTTGAAACACGCTTGCCAAAACAAAACTCTCCCAAGGAAATGCTGGTTCCATCTAAACCCTAGTGAAACGCTGCTGTATCAGAGTTCTTAAAGTATATAATAGGCAACAAAGTTCATACGACAGACACCTAAAGAGAATATTTTAACTTTAGATAAGCTCGCATCTCCACTTAATTACCTGATTTTAATTCTACACGCAACTACACTCATAAGCTGCACATGGATAATAGCATTTTATGTAATTTCAAGGACTTAATTTTGACTAATGAACTCTAAATTCTTACGGATGTGGGATTCGTGCTTACCAGCTATCGAAGAACAACATTAAATCAACATTTGAAAAAGTCGCAACTGATAAACTTTTAACCACAACAATAGAACCTGGAATAAATTGAACTAAGCTATCATGAATATGTGCTTTCTCAACCATGGAGCATGATAAGATTGCATAAATGACGTAACACAATGAATATCAAATGAAACGAAAGTAAACTAACTCCAAGAGTGTTACCTATTTCTGGTTTAATGAAAGAATCACTGCTGAGATAACATCACACATAGTTTTGCCTCAGTAGATTACACAGAAACAGTGGCTGAAACAATAAAGCATGAATCAGAATCTCATCTTCCTCAATCGTTTCACAGTTGGAGCGGCACCTTTCGGAGACTTTCGCACCTTCTTCACAGTACTAGGCCTCTGATTCACCATTTTGGGGACAAGAGCACTCTCCCTAATTGGACCTGGAGATAACCCCTTCTTTAGAGCACTGCCTCTGGGAGTCGCAGATGGCGGTAATCTCAAACTTTGTGGAGGTAAAGGAGTCTGGGGTTTCCAAACTATGTTGCTCTTCATGGAAAACCTGACCTTCTTAGCGCTCTTCTCAGTTAAACCACCCCCACTAACATCTTTACCGAGTGAGCTCATCCTGTCAGCACTCCTTGCTCTCTTTCTCTTCTTCGAAACAGTACCATTGATGGGCAAGGTAGGTAGAACTTCAGAGCTTGTATCAATCAAATCCATACCCACTTCAGCAGCAACCTTCTCAAACTGCATTTGCAAATTAGAGATCACAGTTTCATTAAAATCTATAATGCTACTAGAAGTGTCCCTTGTACCTTCATTCTCGTTTGCATCTTTACCAGACGAACCCTTCTTACTCTTCTTCGAATTTTTACCTCCGCTAGAATCTTTCTTAGCCTCTCCACTGGAATCTTTCTTACCCTTTCCACTAGAATCTTTCTTACCCTTTCCACTAGAATCTTTCTTCGCCTTCTTTCCCTTTTTCTTAGAAGACTTATCCGCTGATCCATTTATATCAACTTCAGCCTGTTCCGCCATAACTTCATCAGAACCAACTTTAATGCCAGTAATCGGAACCAAATCAGGAATTTCCTCCTCATCATCCACACCTTTTTTAACCATACAAGCACCAATTTTAACCTTTGAGTTGGCCAACTCCTTCTCCAACTTTTCAAAATTCTCATGCAAACCGAACAAAACTTTCCTATTCCCTTGAAGACAATCTTCCGAAGAACCTAAAGCAAATAATTTAGCCGAGAGACTAAATGTCAATGCGATAGTACCAAAAAACTCAACTTCAGCCTCCACATTCTCTGACGAACCATTGGATTTCTTAAATTCCAAAAGTTTCTTTCCATGTCTAAGCAAAAACTCAAACATCCCAGTTCTAATCTTATTCAACAAAATCTTATCAGTAGATTTTTTCAACACTAAAAGAAACGGTTTCACCAAAACATCAAATTTAAAAACATCCAGACTAACAGGTATAAAAGCCTTCAACTCTTCAAAAAAGATCTCACAAATATGATAATTCACACCATGTGCAGGATATCCATCAGCACTAAACAAAGTTTTCACTTCCAAAACACCCATTAACCTCTCCATTACCTCTATATCCCACCCATTCTTTTTCAAAAGATTAAAAAACTGATGCAGAAACTTACGAATCAACAGATAAAACTTATCTAATCTCAAATAATCAATCCCACACCATTCACGACGCATAGTAATCAAGAAAACCTCGAAATATTGAACAGAAAGATTAAGATCATCAAAAGTTACCAGTAATGATGAGAGGTTGTTAATAAGTTCTAATTGAACTTGTTGTTTATCTGAATGCCATACGCAGTAGAACAATCCTTTCCAGATTTTTCTCATTTGCTCATCTGATACTTCTGGTTGTGATGGGAACCATGATTTCAGAAGCTTGATTGCTTTATCTCTTGTTGATTTGTTACATGAAGCTAAGTGTTGGATTATTTTTGTTACTGGTTTTAGGGTTTCAGTACCCATGGCTAGAGAGGTGGTGGTGCGGTGGTGGAGAAAAGAAACCTAAGAAATATTGCAGTCGTCGAGATGAGAAAGAAAGAAGAAAATAAATGATGCTTTGCTTTTAGGGTTTAAAGAGCGACCAAGGACCTAATCTGTGAATTCGGGACGGGAATGGGCTTTGTGGGGTTTTTCATTTTCCAGCGCGGGTTGACGAGTCAACAAAAGTGGACTTTGCGGAATGACGGTCCGGTGACTCCGGTCTAAAATAAGGATGCGTATCATTGGGACTGCACCGCGGAGGGGCAGTAACATGAGAACATTTTTAAGGGGTGACAAGATGATAATAGGGACATGAAGCAGTAAACTCAATAAACCTTTTTTTTATAGTATATATATATAAGAAAAGTGATTCATTAATAAAAATTAAGCTACAGAGTTGGAGAGACGAGTTAACACTTACCCACGCTTAAACCAGTTTCTTTTCGAGTTTTTCTTCCTTTTTCTTCCTTCTTCTTCCCTTTCGGCTGGTTTTTCCTTCTGCCATGAGCAACTAATGGCCGTTCATAGGCTCCGATGGTTCGAAAGCACACATTAATTTAGTATTTTTGCTATATAGGGTCATGGATCTAATGGGTTGGGGATTTTATTTTAATTGAAGAAACTGAGTGGTGGCGACAGTCGAGAAAATCTGCAGAAATCTTCAGTTCACTCTTGAGTCTCTGAATCAACTTAAATGTCAGGTAATGATTATGGGTTTTTTCTACACGGCTTTGAATCTTTTTTCACGCCGACTAGGTTTGCAGGATTTGGTTTCCCTAATCCCTAATTTTCTATCTTCTTTTGACATCTGTTTAATCCTCCATAACCTCTTCTTACACTTGTTAGATTTTCAATCAAACCTTTTCTTCAGCCAATAGTTCTAGGGTTTGAAATCTGTGATTGTTAATTTCTGGTTTGTTTCCAATTTTTAATTTGATTAGAAAAATAAAAATCAGACTAAACCCTAATTTCTTACTATAAATTCACCATAAGAAGATGAAGTTTTCTCACATGTTATGCCTTCTTCTCCCTAAACTGATTTTCTCTATCACCCAATCTTACCTTTATCAATCAATACTCATTTATGTAGCTCCCCAGCTGAGTCCTTGTATCACTATGTATGCTGTTTGACATGGTGATGTTTCACAGTTAACCAGTCAATTGCAAGTTTCCTTGAATCTGAGTAGTGGTAGGCAGTTCCGTATTAATGAAGTCATACCTCCTAGGTTTCTCAACAATGAAAATTTATGGACTAGCTGTCTGTTAGGCAAGTTTGCAGAACCAGTATCTAGAAACAGCTGGAATGTAAGAAATGCTCTGATGTTTCAATGGAAGATTGAAGGTGGTTTATCAGTTAAGATGGTAAGTGAATGGGTGTTCCTTGTTAGATTTGAAAGAGAATAAGAAATGCATAGAGTATTGGCTGTGGCTACCAGAGTAGTCTGTGGTGATCTTTTCTGCATTAAAAAATGGGATAAGACTGAAAAATTTGATGCTTGGAACCCTACTGAAGAGAAGTTTTTCATCACAGTTCACAACCTAACTCATGCTCAAGTGAATAGTGAAAATATGAGAAGATACATTGCTTGCATGGGGGATATAACCTCTTTTTCATTCCATGTTAGAAGAGTCAATGGTAGTTACTCAATTACCATAAGAGCCAGTATAAGATTCAGACAAGCAATCAGATTCAGCATCATGGCAGAAAATGAACTGGGTTTCACAAACCAGTTAACTTTCCGGTTCCATCACTTCCCAAACAATTTCTGTGGGTTCTGCAGTGTTATTGGACACAAGCTTGAAAACTGTGAGCTCTTTGTTTTGCACCAACAACAAGTCGAGGAGCAACAAGCAGAGGCTGATGTTGCCATGGCTGCAATTCAAGAAATAGATGAGCAGTAGCAGGAACCAGATGTGGGGCAGCAAGAGGAGGAACATCAAATGAAAAATGACATGTTGATGGTTGAAGACAGTTTGGAGAACTCAGCCTATGAGCAAGCACTCTCTGAGGTAACATGCACTGATTACCTTAAACATTTGGAAGATGATAATGCTATCCAAGACAGTGTTTATGCACAAGTTCATATGTCTGACGGGCCTGGTAATGACAGTGCTAGTTCTCTAAATGTTAATGCTCCCCCTTATGTATCAAGTTCAAGCTACCAAACTGACACTTACATGTGGAAAGTTATGCATAAAAGGGAAAGGCATGGGCATTTGATTAATATTGAAGCTGGTTTTTGGAGTGAGACTTGCTCTACTCCTCAGGTACAAGCAAATAGCACTGCTTACCTGAGAAATTGGAACTTGATGCAGTCTTTCCTTCAATGGGATCCAACTTTCTCTGCTGCTAAGAAGCCCAGGTTCAGTGAACTTGATCTGAACAGTCCACCAGAAACTCAATTAACTGAAGTCCCCAGAGATATTCATGTGATTGAAGAACAGAAGGAAAAGGAAAAGGATAGATCCAAAAGCAAAAGGAAAAGGAGTTATCCTCACCAATTATCCTCACCAATTGTACAAGGGTGAAGCTTCCAATGCAAATCCTACTGAGATAGATCCAAAAGCAAAAGGAAAAGGAGTTATTATCTCTGATTGATGATTTCATGGCCCTAAGATGCAGAAATATTTTTGTGACACAACTGTGCAGAATACCTGCAGAGTCTATGGCTCCCTTGCTTGTTTTTTTGCTTATATTCTGCTTTAGTGGTGTTTAGTCCTCTGCTCTTATTTTGCTTACTAGTTTCCTTGCTTTGTTGTTTAGTTTATCTGTTTATTTGTATATCTGTAGTATCTGTCTAGCTACTTTGTTTGTGAATCATCTTGTATTCCTCAAATTGTTCAATCTTGTTTCTCTGCAATTTCTAGTAGCTATATTTTGTTTTTTGTACTGTAATATATAGTACTTTCTCCTTTTAGCCTTCCCTCATTTTCCTCCTATGTTATTTTGTTATCCTACCTTGTTGAGAGTCCTATATCTAGTTTTGTTCATCATCTCTGCTTAGCATATTTTTGTAATCTTCTCTTTGCAATTTAGTTGTCCCTTCTCTTTTGTTTATATATGTCTTAATAGCATGTTCTTTAAGATTTTCACCTCTTTCTGTACTCCTTTTTAATCTGTGTTCATCTCTGATTTTTGGTTTTTCTCAGCACTTGTATTTCTTTGTTCCTCTTTTTGTTGTCTTATTTCTACCTCAATCCTTGTCTTCCTTGTACTCTTAGAAATTTTTTGTCTTCCTATCTTTTCTCCCTGCTTTGTTCTTTAGTTTCTTTGGGCTTTTTAATCTTTGATGCTCTTTTTTTGTTGAGCCTTCTTTGTGTCTGTAGTTAGGGTGTTGCTTACTTACTGTCAGATCCCTATTCCCTCCAGTTTTGCAGTTTTATTTATCCTTTCCAAGTTTTCTCCCCATGAAACTCTTATCCTGGAATGTCCAGGGTATTGGTACCCCTTTAACAAAAGACCATCTAAATTATCTTTGTCATTTCTACAACTCTGACATAATTTTTTTAGGCGAGACAAAATCCCCGCTGTCTCGGATGGACTCTTATGTAAAAAAATCCAACTTTCATGACTGGTTTATAGTTCCTTCCGTGGGAATAACTAAGGGTCTAGCAATAGCTTGGCACAATAATATTGACATGAAACTAATATCGTCACAATTTAATGTTTGTCACTTTGAATCGAAAATTGAGAATACATAAATTTTGATTACATGTGTTTATTGAGCCATTGATACTGACGAAAAAATTGAACAATGGTCCTATATAGCAAATATAGCGAAACAAGTCAACAAACCATGGATACTTATTGGGGACTTAAATGTCATTTTGGGCCAAAACGAGAAACAAGGAGGCAATAAAGCGTGTTCCAGCAGTAAATCCGTGATCCTTCAGATAATTGATTCCTTGGGATTACAAGATGCGGGTTACGAAGGCGCTCCTTTCACATGGTCAAACAACAAAAAGGGAGAAGCAAATATATGCGAGAGAATTGATAGATCACTAGCTTCCTTCATGTGGACTCAGACTTTCCAGGAAACTAAGGTAACTCACCTTCCCCGTGTTGGTTCTGAGCATACTCCCATTCTGCTAGATTCTAACCCGGTTACGCAAAAACTAAAAAAAAAAACATTTAGGTGTATTCGATCTTGGATTACTCATCCCACTCTTTCCACGATAGTTGAAGCCTCTTGGAAATTAGATTCGGAACATCCAACAAATAATAACTTTTCTGAGCTTCTAAAATCTCTCGCCTCTAACCTATCCCAATGGAATTCTGATACTTTTGGAAACATCCATAAAAATATCAAAATTCTAAATAGCAAAATAGATGGTATCCATAGGTCAGGAAACATTTCTTAGGACATTGACAAAATCAAGAATCTCCAAGCGGAATTAGGGAAATGGTACAAAATAAAAAATGATTTCTATCATCATCTCTTTAGGGATAAATTTTTCTCGGAATACGACCAAAACACAGAATATTTTCATGCTACGACAAATAATAGGAAAAGAATTAATGCCATAAATTCTCTAAGTGAGCCATCAGGCCTTTGGATCTCTGATAGAGACCAACTAAACTCGCTCCTGATAAACCACTTCAAACAAATAGGCTCCTCTCAAAGTGAAAACCATGATTTCAACCTGGCCAGCATTATAAATCCTTGTATCTCTTCTGAGGAAAACGCTTCTCTGATAGAAATTCCCTCTAAAGATGAAATTCGGAAAACATTATGCAACATGAATCAATGGGGTACGCCGGGCACAGATGGTTTCCAACCGGGTTTCTTCAAAGAAAATTGGGATATCCTTGGCCCAGATGTAATCTTTCAAGTCCAAGACTTTTTCAAATCGGGTATTCTCAACAAAGATTTCAATTACTCTTTCATAACTCTCATTCCAAAAATTTCCACCCCACGGACTCCAGGAGATTTTAGACCTATAAGCCTTAGCAATACAATCTACAAATTGATTTCTAAAATTCTTGCAAACAGGCTAAAAACCATCTTAAATAAGCTAATCTCCCCAAACCAGACGGCTTTTCTCTCTGGTAGACAGATAACTGATAATATCATAATAGCCCATGATCTTATTCATACAATGAAAACTTCAAAAGCTAGAAAGGGGAAACTAGCTCTAAAACTAGATCTTTCAAAGGCTTTTGATAGAGTTGAGTGGAACTTTTTAGAAAAAAAATCCAAGCCCTCGGATTCAGTGACAAGTGGACCCAACTAATCTTGCAGTGTTATCAATAACTTCTTTCTCGATACTTCTCAATGGCTCTCCGGGTCCAAATTTTACCACATCGAGAGGTTTAAGACAGGGAGACCCACTCTCTCCTTACCTTTTCCTAATTTGCATGGAGATCTTCTCAAGACTCCTTGAAAAGGCTATAAAAGAGAAAAAAATCGAGAGGTTTTATCAAAGCCTGGAAAAGCATTTGCAAACCCATTTCTCAAGGTGGTCTAGGAATAAAAAATCTGCACCAATTCAATATCTCCCTCCTTACAAAACTAGCAAGTAGATTAATAACGGAGCAAGATCAACTATGGGCCCAATTACTGAAAGCTAAATATTTTTCAAATTCTCATGCGTTAGAAGGCACTAGAACTTCAAATTTGTCGTGGATTTGGACTAGCATAAAAAAAAGGTTTGGATCTAATAAAGTGTAATTATGTTTGGCAAGTCAAAATTGGAGAATCGATTAAGATTTAACAAGATAGATGGGTTCCTAATTCAGAGATAATCCAACAAATCCCGAATCCACAAGACCCGGCTCCAAAAATGGTTCAAGAATTGATAACAGAGGAGAACAACTGGAATCAGGAAAAATTAAATCAATATTTCTACCCAGCAGACGGGACAAAAATTCAAGCTACCATTCCAAGAAGACATGAAAAAGACGTAATCAAGTGGAGGCATCACAATTCGGGGAAATTCTCGATTAAGAACATCTACAATGTCGTAGCCAATAAAGACCAGGAGAATATCAACCAGGAATATTTTCCATGGGTAATCCCAAGAATAAAACTTTTCATATGGAAGCTAACGCAAAAAGTCTTACCAACATCTTCTAGATTAGGCGCACACAATCCAGAGATTGACACACATCGCGAGATGTGTAATTTTCAAGCTCAAGAGACGGAACAACATTTATTTAGGGATTTCCCATTTGCTAGATCTATTTGGTTTGGTCTTTCCCTTGGAAACATAAATTCAAGTCAGAGTTCCGACCCAATTATATCTTGGGTTAAATGGTGGGTGACGGAACCAAACCTGACCAACATTAAAGGGACAATCTCTATCATTCTCTGGTTCATTTGGAAATATAGATGCTCGACAGTTTTTGAAAAAATAAATCCGGATCTGATGGAGTTAATAGAACATATCATCAGGTTTCTAAATTCTGCGCAGTCATCAAACAAAAACAAGATCTTATCTCCCCAAAAAAATATCCCAAACAACAAAAATTAGTCTTGCCTAAATTCAGACTGGATTATCTCTATAGATGCTTCTTTCAAGAAAGAGGAATCGAAAATGGGATATGCTTTCATCCTCTCCTCAGTTGATCATGAGACATTCATGCATTTATCAGCAGGATCGGACTGGGCAGCGTCAGCTTTTCAAGCGGAATCAAAATCCTTACTTACAGCTGTTACGTGGTTAAAAGATAACTTTCTATCAAGCATCTCTATTGTTACCGATTGTAAAAATCCGGCGGACACCATCAACGAGGTAAAAAGTCAAATCTTATTTGAGGGACCTCCCTCAAGCTCAGGTAAAATATGTCGCTCGAAGGTACAATTCTGTTACGGACTACATTGCCAAGGAAGCAAGGATTAGAAACCTTCAGCACATGTCTTCTCAATTAAATCAAAAAATTAAAAAATATAGCATCATATCTAATGTTTTCGACAAATCTGAACTTGTAAACCTCTTTTACTATATTTGCTAGTTAATGAAAGCTCTTTCTCCATAAAAAAAAAAGCTACATAGTCATTTTCCAATGATTCTTAAATGAATCCCGGTGGTCTGTCTGACCATTCACACAAAAAATTTACTCTTGCATATTTTTCTAACTTACTCCCTCCGACCCAAATTAGTTGAGCCATTCGTAGTTTGCACAATAATTAAGGCAAGGAGAAAAGGGGAGTATGTTTAAGATTTTTTACAAGTATGCCCTTATGGATAATAACTTGTAAAACTTAAAAATGATTTATCTCTTAAACTATACCACGGTTTGTCGTAAATTTTATACCGTTGAAAATCATTTTAAAACACCTACATAACGAATATAAACATGGCTATCAAATTATACATATTTCTTATAGTAATGTTGATGGTGTTTTTTAGCTTAGGGTTAAAATCGTAAAACCTTGCACCTGACGTCACTCTGCAAGGAAACGGTGCCGTGAGTGCTAACCTCTCCACCAGCATATTTATTGAGTCATTCGATATACTTACATGAAATTTATCCAGACTGGCGAATATAGCAACCATACCAAACACTCTGTAAATTTCGGCACCTCGCCAATACAAGACTCACTGAGTACTTTCCTGTGCTATGTTCCCCGGCAGAACCCTTAATATCGGTATGGCATGACGGATTTGTGTTCACTCGCAGCGGAGTAGCATGAACCTCCAAGTGCCAAAGTTAAGGCCATTGCACGAAATACTCAGACGGAAAGCACACTGCATTATGTAGATAAGGATTTTTATGGCAGCATACAAAATCCAGCCAATTATTGTGATAACTCATAAACTCGACTAATTTGCAAAATTAGGGTTTCGTGCCTCGCACAGTACGTTAGACCCCGTTGGTCGAAAAACTATGCTTAGCAAAACTAGGCGATTAAATCCGCCACAGCACACTCGAAGTGTGGCCGCGCCCTAGCTTGCCAGCCCCACTTCTCATCGACCAATCAGGTCGCTTTAAATCTGCCATACTCACACAGAAGTGTAGCCACGCCCATGCTTGGCCGACCCTCTTACATTAACCAATCAGGTTGCTTCAAACTCGCCACAGCGTTGAAAAAGAAGAAACCACGTCAGATGGTCGCAAAGCCAATTGGCTTCCCAAAACCCGCGCTAAACACGCATGCCAGGCGCACATGCCAAACGGCATGCCTAACTTGCCAAAAACGCGCATGCCAGACACACATGCCAGACGGCATGCCATATACGCTAATTAGGGTTTCGGCATGCTAAACCTTAAATTAGACAAAGTTGCTAGGCGCCGACAGAAGGTGGCCATAATCAACGACTATCCTTCCTCATAAGATGCAATCTCAGCCATCCAAGTTCTCCACCGAGCTGACATACTTGTGGCAACTTTCAGGCGACCAGCCGCCTAAAATTAATGGTCATGGCTATGCCAAGCGCTACTTACACCACCGTGCCACTGGAATGCACGAGCCATGCCAGCCATGCCGCATTGCTACTGGCGTGCACCAAAAACGCCACTGCCCCATCTTCAGGCGCCAACACAAGGTAGCAACAATCAGCGGCTACCTTTATTTCATAAGATGCGATCTCATCCATCGAAGTTCGCCACCAAGCCAGCGAGCTTGTGGAAAGTTTTAGGCGACTAGCCAAGACGAGCCTAATAGCATCACATGCTATTTACCTGCGGCAAGCCTCTCAATTTCAACTTGCCACACGTAGCAAAGTGCTACATGTTTTCCACGAAAACACTCGAGATATCAAAACATGTCACAAACTGGGGGATACTCATCAGGTATTGGTCTGGAGGTTTACAGCGTGCGGCGTGCAATACGCTCGTTACAAGAAAGTGTCATAAAGCGGGGCGTTTAGTAATGGTGAAACGTATCCTTCATTATGGAAACATCAATTATGGGGTTTATCAGTTACTCCCTTCTTCCACTACTCAATTGTTTCCACTTCCTACGAGACCAGGGTACGTTTTGTTGCGACTTGTATAAATAGGTCTCACCTATTTCCACCAAAGAACAAGTTTTTGGTCAGGAGAACAATACAACATTCAGAAATCACCTGATAGATTTTCATTCAGCTAGGCAGTCCAATTTTCTGATACAAGTCACAAAACACCCACACTTCCAGAACGACGATTCTGGCCTCAACACTTTCTTCGCTTCCCTCCCTAAAACCAACCCTTCTCCTTCACTTTGTGACCGAAGCAAGTCTGGAACGGCCATTTCTTGGTTTATGCCAGATTTGTACAGATTGATCTCTCGAATCAAAAGTACTCCCGTGCAGTACATTGTTTAGGGTTTAAGACTCGTTTCTTATTCACACACACGAATTTACCAAAATCAGCAGAAACTGTTTTCACCCACAAACAAGTAACAATAATCAATTAAAAGGGTAGTTTTAGAAATATCCCCTTAATTAGCGAAATAGATCATTTATTTGTGGGACAAAATCTAAAATCAATTGGCTCAACTAATTTGGGACGGAGGGAGTATATGATATTCCATTAGCATCTCTTGTAACACGAGAATATTTCCAACTAGAAAATTAACTAAGCAAACTATGATATTCCTGAATTATGTTATTTGTTGTCCAACTTATTTTTCCAACTGCACAATTTATAGATGCTACTACATTCAAATTGTCTCCCTCCGGAAGCAGATTGTTAATTTTCATATGTTTAGTCCATTTGACTGCTTCTACTGCAGCTAGTGTTTCTCCAAATTCCTCATTTGCTCCATCATATTGCATTTCTGTTGCTCTAATAAACTGACCTGAGACATTTCTCAAGATTACTCCAATTTCAATTAGTTGATTCTTATGTATGAAGCTGACATCAAAATTAATTTTTATACCTGAGACATTTGATGGTAACCACATTTTAGGTGGATTAATATCCAACCCAACCCCTCTTGTTGTAACTGCAAATTTTGTTTCAGTAATAAAATTCCTTACAAAAGCAATGAATTCAGAAGGTTTAAATTGTACCTTATCAAAAACTATGGAACATCTGATCTTCCGTATGTACCACCGAGTATAATTAATATCCCTTACTATTTCCTGCATAGTCTCATCACAAAAGCTGTTAGATTTAAATGGATTCTTTAACTAATCAAAGAAACCATTACTCGCTAACATGATAGTAACAGAGTGGTTCATTTCAAAACATATTTTGTGAGTAACAGAGTAATCTACAATCAAATGTTGCATGCTTTCATTTTCAATATTGCGTAAAGGGCATATTGCATCAATATGTAGTACATACCTAACAATCTTGTCTCTAGTTGGCAAGCAATCTTGTAAACATTTCCACAGAAAGTGCAAGACTTTTGGAGGTAGTTGCACACTCCATAATCTCTTCAATGGAAAACATACATTAGTTGTTGAGCCATTTTTCCGAGCTTAATTTAACAGAATATTATAAGAAGATTTAACAATAAAGATATTATTCCTAGTACTTGTACATCATATTATATCTTTTTCCTACAACATGTACTATTATACTTATAAGATCAACAACATATGGTGTAAAAAGAGAGTTAAGCATGCTTAAGTTCCAATTATTAGTGTCACTATCCAAGAGTTGATCTACTTTGAGTATTTGAAGAAGTTATAGCACTAGGAACATGCTTTCCTAACTCTGGGACCCAAATGTCCTTCCAAATATGGATATCTTTACCATTAGAAATCGCCCAACAATAATTTTGCTTTACTATGGACAAACATTTATAAACACCTCTCCATATCCAGCTACTATTTTCAGTGACCTTATCAGACAAAGGGTTACAATCAGGAAAGTATTTTATTTTAGAATTTGAAACCAAAGAGCCTGATCATCCTGCAGGAGTCTCCAAGCTAGTTTAGTCAAAAGACAAAGGTTAAATATGGCAGACTGTCTAATGCTCAGGCCACCTCTATGTTTAGAATCAACTACTAGTCCCTTTTTTGAAATAAATACCTATAGTGTTATTATCTTTATGGAAAAAAAATCTCTGAATAGAATCCATTCTATCAATTACTTTCCTTGGCATTCAGAAGATAAACATTTGATGAGTAGTAAGAGACCCTAAAACAGTTTGACATATGACGGTTATAGCAGGCTGATTAAAGTGTTTAGACTTCCAAATAGACAGTCTATCCCTATACATATCAAGCATACCACTAAAAGACTCAGTTTTAATGGTTTGTAAAAGAAAACGAACTCCAAGATACTTTTCCTGGAGTCCCATTCTCTTGATATTAAGGATATTGGCGATATCATTTATATTAGTTCTACAAGTTTTGGGGCTAAAGGCTAGCCCAGACTTGTAAAAATTGATAGTTTGACCAGAAGCTTTACTAAAGCTTTCAAGAATACAATTTAGGTGTTAACCTCCTTAGAGTTGGCTTTAGTGAAGATCAAAATGTCATCTGCAAAAAACAAGTGAGACACAGAAGGACAAGCAGGATTATTTTTAGCAACTTTGATACCCTTAATAAGACTGTTTGCTTCATCTTGTATAAGTGCTCTGGAGAGCACATCCGTACACAAGATAAAAAAGGTATGGAGACAAGGGGTCTCCTTGTCTCAAACCTCTACTAGGGTGAAAGAGATTACCCGGAGAACCATTAAGTATAACAGAAGTATAAACCGTAGACACACATTGTATAATTAACTGACAAAAATCATCATGAAATCCATGAAAATTCAATCAGTCATTCAGAAAAGTCCACTCAATCCTATCAAAAGATTTACTCATATCTAGTTTGATGGTCATCAAGCCTTTCTTGGATTTATGTTTCTTCAACAAGTTCATGTGTAGTCATTATATTGTCTGTCATGAATCTATTCTGGACAAAGGAAAACTGATAAGGACTAATGATATTACTTAATAGGGGATTGGGTTTATTATATAATACTTTTGATATAACTTTATAGGTTGTATTACACAGACTTATAGGCCTAAAATCACTAGCATGCTTAGGACAATCAATCTTAGGATATAGAGAAAGAAACTATTTTTTTTTAGCATATACTTATTATGAAAAAAGATTGAACCATGTTCATTGTGCCTCCACCAACAACATCCCACATTTGTTGGTAAAAAAATGGAAGGAAACCATCTGGACCTGGAGAGGTCCAAGGTTTCATCTTAAAAACAACATCCTTTATTTCATCATGTGAAGCAATTCTAAGAACAGGAAGGTTTTCCATATCAGTAATGCAAGGATGAATATTTTTATAAATATGTGTATCCCTAACAGGATTTCTAGTTCTAGACATAGCAAAAAAATGGTGAAACAGAGTATCAGCAATAGTAGACCTATCAGTAACCCGTATACATGTAAGATCTTATAAAGCTTCAGTCTGAGTTGTTTTTTTCTATAGTTTGCTCTATTATAGAAGTAAGCAGTATATCTATCTTCAAATTGCATAATTTCATCTTTGAACAAAAAATATGTTTATTCCTAACAGGACTACTAGTTCTAGACATAGCAGAAAAGTGGTGAAACATAGTGTCAACAATAGTAAACCTATCAGTAATCCATATATCTGTAGGATCTTGTAGAGCTTTAATCCGAGTTCTTCTTTTTCTATAGTTTGCTCTTTTATGGAAGCAATTAGTATTTATATCGTCAAATTGCATAATTTAATCTTTGGCCCTTTTATTTCCAAAAATCTTCCTTAATGCTTTTCCAGTAATCTAGTTCTTTGACTAAATGGCTAATTCTAACATCAGTAGTGTCCACAACTCCTTGGGAGTGGAGATGCTCAATCTGATTGTTGATGTTTCTAACATTTGTTTGAATATGGCCAAAAGAATTTATATTCCACTCTATAATATTCACTTGAACATCTTTCACCTCCTCTTATGTTTAAAAGTATTTGAACCTCTGATATTAGAGTTCCACGTAGCATCAACAACTTCTCTATAAATAGGATCTCTAAGCCAGCAGTTGTTGAACTTGTTTGGTATCTTCACAGGATTCACATCTCTAGAAGTAGTGAATATTATTGGGCTACGGTCATGTGGTATATTTTCCCGTTTAACTAAAAATATACCACATGAAACTGAAGGTTCATGTGGTATATTTTCCAGTTCTTGTCACTGGTTTTCCTAAATTCGAACGTCTCATGCTTTGTTGTCTTCTTCTCTACCTGACGCATTGCTTCTCTCAGTCCTCCATTCTGTACATTATGTGCAGTCTACCATCTGGTGCATAATATTCTGGTGGAAATCCTTCGTATTCATCTTCTGAGTTCAAAGCCTCAGGTTTCTCAAGATCCTTCCACTCACCGAAAGTCCCTGGATGAGAATCTGCTACCTCTTTCACTATAGAAACCCATTCTACATCACAATCATTCACATAACATTCCACGTCCGTAAAGTTACATCTGTCTTTTATGAGATCGAGCTTGTCTATGGGAATTGAGTTGATTTGAACCGGTTCATGGTCGAATTCCTGAAAAACAATAGTCATATATATTTTCACAGGTTTGGACAACTCAGGTTTAAGCCTCAGATTCACAATCTCTATCTCGTATAGGTCGATCACCATGAAAGGTTCATCTACAAGCCCAACCAGTTTGATATATAAGGGTTAAAACTGAGTTGGGATTGTAGATGAACCTTTAGTGGTGATCGACCTATCCGAGATAGAGATTGTGAATCTGAGGCTTAAACCTGAGTTGTCTAAACCTGTGGAAATAGACATGACTATTTTTTTTCATGACTTCGATATGAACAGGTTCAAATCAACTAAATTCCCATAAACAAGGTCGATCTCATAAAAGACATATGTAACTTTGTGGACGTGAAATGTTATGTGAATGATTGTGATGTAGACTGGGTTTCCATAGTGAAAGAAGTAGCAGATTCTCCTCCGGGGACTTTCGGTGAGTGGAGGGATCTTGAGAAACCTGAGACTTTGAACTCGGGATATGAATATGAAGGATTTCCACCAGAATATTGTGGACCAGATGGTATACTACACATGATGTACAGAATGGAGGATTGAGAGAAGTAATGCATCAGGTAGAGAAGAACACAGCAAAGCAGGAGACGTTCGAGTTTAGGAAAACCAGTGAAAGGAACATGAAAATATACACATGAAACTTTTTTTATTTAAGAAGAATCAGTTTTTATATTTTGATAATTTTATTGCTTGAGTTTGTTATGAGTCTGTCTATTACTGTGTGTCTCAAAATTCAAGTAAAAACCTGATACTGTCTTACAGGTACAGGTACAGGTACCGGTCCTCAAAATGAGGTACAGGTACCGGTCCTCAAAATGAGGTACCGGACAGTAGTATGTACAAGGACCGGGTTCATAAGAAACATGGACCGTACCGGCCCATGTGCAACCTTAATTACCACTTGGTAAGGCCCGATTCATACATGTCAAAATTATTATTGATCTAACGCCTATGCTAAGTTCATAGTTAATGACATTATGGTTAACATTAAGGATCTTGAGGTTCAAACCATCTTTCGAGAGAAGACAAAGACCTCTGAATAATCCTATGTGATTGACAATTATGAAATTTGGTAATTTAAACGTCTTATTAGATACGACATTTTCTTAAAATGTGACTTAGTCTCAGATAAGAAAATGATTGCATGGTCATTCATATTAACTTGGGTCTTAAGATGATACCTAGTAATTTTTTTCCATACCCTTGAACATTCCAAAGAGAATTCTCATGTTAACATAGAGTAAATCACTAAACAAATGAGCAGCAACAGGTTTAAATGAGAGCTAGAAATTAATGTGGAAATAACTAAATACAAATACGATGAATTTTTAGTATAAACAAAAATAGTACAAGTTTTTTAAAATGGAAAAATCAGATATAATTAGGGAAATTTTAAAATTATGGCAAGATTTTAGGGTTGTAAAAATTACCATAAAATTAGCAGATCCCTCTTGTTGATTTTTTTGCAATCATGCCTCCAGATTGATTAGCTGAGTTATCAATTGTTTTCTCTGTCCCATAAGTGTGCTCGTAATCCGTATGAAGCTCCATGAGCTTAATGTTATCATCAGTTCCATTATCCTCAAAGGCGATTTCATCATTCTGGAAGATTGGGTTGCTATAGGTATTGAGAATGGAAGGAATATTGTGGTTAAGATTGGAGTATTTCCCAGTTTCATCCTCTATGGATCTCTTGTTCTTCCGCATATCACCTTCATTAGAAAACTCGATCTTTGGATACTTCTCTTTTCCAGAAATATTTGTATTCGATAGCATATCTGTATTACTATCTAAATATGTATCAAGGATATAGGCAGACAAAAAAGCTTTTCCTTCTTCAGTTTGACTATACGCAAGAAACTTAGTCTCATCCATTTCCTCCACCTTATGTTCCTAAGCAAGCCGTTTACAATTTCCTTCTATATGTTCTACCACAAAACGCTCCTTATAGATTTCATATGGTTGCATCTCGAAATGGTATATTACCCAAACTTTTCCGCCTGCTGGATTATCAATCCATCCTCCTCTCTCCTATTCTCAGTGGTTCTTTGAGTTTAACATCCACATAGACCGTCTTAGTTACATGATCTCTTGGCGTTTTCTTTTTCCCTTATGGAAAAACTCATTAATCTATATCCATACATATATCATTAACAAGCTTTTAATTTAGAATAATTTGATGGATATTCCTAAGTATCACACACCAGACTTGGCTCTCAAACTTGTGATCTTCAAATGGTATATCTGAATCATACTTTTGAAGAAAAGGATATATCCTAATATTGACCATGGTGCATTTGAGATAACACTGTCATATGTCGATTTCCTTTCAAATCTAAAACAAACAAATTGACCCCCTTTGATATAATTTCATACCTCATGTAGCCCTTTCATCTGATATTCACCTCCTTCTTAACCTCCTTATGGTTAAGTGGGTCTTTGCATATAATCTTACCCAGTAAGCTAAAAGTACATTCTTCAGGTGCATCTTTCACAACCTGTACAAAAGTAATTGTTCTCTTAATGGTTCTTGAGGAGCATGCACCAATTGATGTTTATTGCATTTTCAGAGATAACACATCCATGTTTTTTATGTTGTTTGTCGCACTAGATGGATTTGAGTTGTGTGGGCCAATTCTGAAGAGGTTATAAAGATTAATAATTTTAGGATTTGGTCTAATGAGAGGATATCTTATTGGGTTATAAAAGGTTTGAAGATAAGCAGGATTATTTTGTTTTCAACAATGTAAGAATGGGTAGATGTCAAACTTGAATTCTGGTAAGACGTTTTAACTAAGTTTTGAATTTTGAAAGGGAGGGAGAGTTTCTTATTTTTGTTGCTGAAATTACGTTGGTTATGAACCAACGATTTGACCAGGTTAACCCGTCGACTCTGATTGATATAATGGAGATTAAACATCATAAAAAACTGATGAATTGGCAAGGATATATAAGACCTTGGATCTGATGTAATTTCCTGATATGAGATACCCGAAATCAAAACGACTTTTTGATAGCATAATTATGTTGAAAGTACAACATGTCTGTTGGAAAACAAGAACTACTGTGATAACTTGAGAGATAAAATTATTGATCACCACGACTGGATTTCACAACTGGAAATTACACGAAAATTGACTTGGAGATCCGCCAAAAAATGATTAAAAATCCATTAGCACTTAAAAACTATAGAGAGTTGAAATATATATTTCAAATTCATATATGTTGATAAACAAGTAAAACCTCATAATTCTTCTACAAGCCAATCTAAGGTTGAACCATTAAAAAAAATATAACAGAACTAAGAAACGAAATCAAACTAAACAGATTTAATCTATACAACTTAAAATCATACGAAGAGTTTATATAAAATTTGACTAAAAACACTGACTAACAACTACTGAGTTAACCCGTTTTTAGCCCGATTTGCGAACTCATAAATTTGATGTTTCTCCTAAATCCCTCTTCTTATAGAGAAACTCAATAAACCTTCGTTATAATATTTTTGATAATAGCTAGAATGCTCTTAATTAATTTGTGTTAATAAATTTAATTAACTAAACTGATTAAGTGTCGGTGATTAGATTAGCTTTACGATTTGATTTAACTTTTAGAATCAGCGAAGGACATATGCTCTTCCCCTCACTTTTCAATTTTCAAGGCATTCTATGCTTAACCCAAGCGCTATGGTTGAGCATTTCGCTTCACTATAGTGTAATTGTAGGTAAGCGAAATGAGCATGAAGGTGTACTTCACTATAGTAACGGGCATCACTTAGCTTAACTATACAAAACTCAGTTTCCATATAAATAGTGGAAAACAGAAACTCTGTTTCCGTTTGTTTTTGTTTTTTTTCTCTAAATTTATTATAATGGAAATATTGTTTATGGTTACAAAGATTTTTAAAAGAGAAAAAGAAGAATATATAATAAGAAAAAAAGAAATTTAATAAAATAAAAGAGTTAAAAGCAAAAAATATGAGTTAAAATAGGTTAATGATGAAAATTCGGAAAAACTCAGTATTCGTTCAAAAAAGTCACGAAAACTGTGTTTCTAAAAAGTAATATTTCAAATGAAAACGCAGATCGTGTCTCATCCCTTAGCTTAAGGGTAGATCAGATCTGATCAACTTTTAAATAAAGTGAAGCGAAATTTCCAAATTAAATCTAAGCGAAGGACCATAGTATTTGAATTTCACAACAAGTAAGCCATAATGAAGCAAAAGCATCAGCCACAGTGCTTGGCCTTAGGAGCACAGTTCTAAGAAATTTATGTTTCATGATTTGACTCTTATGATTCGCTACAAAATTCACAAAACTATCTTATCACAAATGTTAATCAAATTTGTTGTGAATCTAACGATTTATATTTTGACATGTGTGATTCACGTCGATTCATAAATCAGATAAGTTTAAATCTGTATTTTCAAATTAATTTATATTTAAATAAAATTGGAGACATTTTGACTCTGTAAAATCATAAGATTTGAACTTAAGTACGTTGTCCATCAATTTAGGTGCCCAACCACTTATCTGGACGCTAATTTGTATTATTTATTCTTCATTATTCCTATCTATAATACTAACAATATATATTTAAACTTATTAATTATAACTCTAAGATGTATACATTGTATTTAGAATTTCTATGTATCGATTTACGATTTAACATACACACGATTTCTAAATATGAAAAGCGATTCACGATTTAACAACCGTGGCTAGGATTTTATCATTTTCTAGTCGTAATTAAGACTAACGGCTAGAAAGAAAGACTACCACCTAGCTGTAATATATACTCTTAGTTGTAGTATACTGATTTTAAGATTGAGGATAAACTGACACTCATTCTTAAAATAAGTATTATATATTTATAATCACTCTTAAAATGAGTATTTATTGTAGTTGTTTTGATTGTACGATTAGGAATTCATCAATATCTAAATTCAGGTTGTTGTTTATGGATAGGAATTCAACAATTTCCAGTCGTTTATGGTTAGGAGTTCACGAATTCTCATATTCATCATTTGGGGGTATATTGTAGAGGAGAAGAGATGGAAAAGAATAATATGTTAATTTTTTTTATATTTTATGTAGGGAGAGAATCCACTCGAACTCTTATTCTCACACAATCTCACGTTTTTGACGCCTTCTTTTTAACAAATTCTAAACTATAATTGCTTTGAATTTAATATCATGAAGATATATTTCTTTTACGAAACTGTATATCTCTACAAAAAAAATGAGCGTTTTCCTAAATACCAATCCTCTATTGTATTTTTAACCGTTGAAAATACAAATGTTGCGGATTTGGTGAGTCGGACTACACTACACGTGTCAATCTCATAAAAAAATTCACTTTGAAATGGAGCAGGGATACGAATTTCTAACCTTAAAAATGCAAATTCGTCGTCAGCCCGATTAGACTTGCAAAAGTTGGTGGATCTTGAACTTAATCATATCCATGCCCATATTTCATTTTCATTATCCAAAAAAGTATTAGCTCATTTTTATTATTCACTTAAAATATACCCCTTAGGGGTACTTTTACAAAGAAAAGAAAAAGGAGGGGTATGTAGATAATCCTCCCATATAGAAAGTCAAACAAACTATAGCGGATAAACATGCAAGGGTCTGATGGTTGGTATACTCCCTCCCACTGCGAAGGTAGGGGTTCAAACCCCGTAATTGCCAGAAGTTAACTCCATATAAATAGTTAAGGATGTAGTCAATGACCAAAAAAAGTGCAAGGGTGCTCTTAAATCATAAGTTAACCCCGTATAAAGAGTTAAGGATGTAGCCAATGACCACTGTTCCAACTTATCAAAAAAAATAAAAATATGCAAGGGTGCTCGTAAATATCTTTATGTAAAACAGTAAAAGACGAGGCCCCAGGGAGCATTTTATTCCAATTTCAAAATAAACACAAACAAGTAATACAGGAGTGAAGTATCTCATGATTTATTTATTTTTGTATATATATGGAAGGAGGACTAGTGAGGAGATAGATTTTTTTCGGAAATAAGGATGCAACTGGATGAGGCATGGTAGTTTGAAATTCATGAGATAATAATAATGTTGTTGCTGTAAAACGGAGAAACTTGGGAAACTAGTCATTTTTGGGCGATTGTTTGGCGACTGTAGCGTAAGGATATCTTGGAAATAGGGGTGCAACAGCAGGATCTGCAGGTCCATAGGGATAGAATGGATATTGGGGGACGCCTTCACCTGTGGGTACTACTGTATATGGATATCCTTGATATTGGGGTGCGCCTTGAACGACGGCTGTGTGTTGGGGTACGACACCTTGACTTGGGGCTGGGGGTGTGTTAGGATATCCCATTTATTGGGATACGAAACCTTGACTTTGTTGGTTAAACTTCAACATAGAAGTCACTAACAAGTTGGTTAGGACAAGATTAGGAAATTGATGTAATCCTAAGGGAATTAGAAGTCATCTAGTTCTAAGAAAAGGAAAGACATGTAATAAGGTAATAGGACTAAGAAAAGGAATTCATAGTTCTATATATATATGATCACCAAAGTTGTGGTTGATCATATGAGCAAGATTAGAGCTTGTGTTTAGTTTTGAGAGATTTTCTAAACATCAATAAAGAGAGTTGTCTTTATATAAGCTAAGTTTCATCTTGCAGTTGCCATTAATTGGTATCAGAGCTTGTTTCTGATCCATGGAAAACGAAACCACCATTGTGGGTACAAAACAATTCACGCCACCATCAATACAAGTTCCAATCCTCAACGCCAAAAACTACACAGTATGGGCCATGAGAATGAAGGTACTGATGAAAATCTACAAAGTTTGGGAAACAATTGATCCTGGTACATTGGACCCAGACAAAAACAATGTTGCCATTGGATTACTCTTTCAAGCAATACCAGAATGTCTTGTTCTACAAGTTGGTGAACAGGAAACTTCAAAGAAAATTTGGGATGCAATAAAGGCACGTAATCTCGGAGCTGGTCGAGTTAAAGAAGCCCGTCTGCAAACCTTAATGTCTGAATTTGAAAGAGTGAAAGATGAAAGACACTGATACTATTGATAGCTTTGCAGGAAAGCTATCAGAGATAGCCTCAAAAGCTGCGTCACTTGGACAATCCATTGATGAAGATAAACTGGTAAATAAGTTTCTCAATAGTTTACCAAGATCCAAGTATATTCATATCATAGCTTCTCTCGAACAAGTCTTAGATTTAAAGAAGACTAGATATGAAGATATAATTGGAAGATTGAAAGCATATGAAGAGAGAATCCTTGATGAAGAAAACAATGTATAAACTCAAGGAAAACTCTTGTACACAAACTCTTACCAACAAAACTCTGCGACAAAAGGAAGAGGTCGTGGAAGAGGTGGTAGAGGAAACAGAGGCCGAGGAAGGGGAGGAAGGTTTAACTCACAAGATAGAACAACAAGTCAGAATGATCAAAACCAAGGGAAAGAAAAGAAGGATAGATCAAACATTATTTGTTACAGATGTGATAAACCAGGACACTTCTCCTCTGTATGCCCTGAAAGAATACAAAAGATGGAAGAAACAAACAAGAATGAAACAAGGGAAGCAGATACAGCTCTTTTCATGCACGAAGTTGTATTCTTAAACGAAGGGAAACTAATACCAAAGAACTACGAATCAAAGGATGGAGAAGAAGGAATATGGTATTTAGATAATGGAGCCAACAATCACATGACTGGTAAGAGACACTACTTTTCTGAACTCAATGAGAAAATCAAAGGACAAGTGAAGTTTGGGTATGGATCTTCTGTAGAAATTCAAGGGAAAGGATCAATTCTATTTCAGAGCAAGACTGGAGAACAGAAGCTTGTCACAAACATCTACTTCATCCCAAACTTACAAAGCAACATTCTAAGTTTTGGACAAGCTACAGAAGTTGGATGTGATGTTAGAAGAAGTTGGATGTGATGTTAGAATGCGACAAGATTATCTAACAGTTCATGACCCAAGTGGAAGACTTTTAGTTAGAGTCTCACGCTCACAGAATAGACTCTACAAGATAAGTCTCATGATTGGAAGGCCATTGTGTCTGAATATGAGACTGGAAGATCAGACATGAAAGTGGCACGCAAGGTTAGGACACATAAGTTTCAGAACCTTAAAAACTATGTCTCAGAACAAGATGGTTCGAGGGATACCACAACAAAACGGAGTGGTGGAGAGGAGAAAAGGGACTCTAATGGAGATGACAAGAAGTTATTTAAAGGCTATGCGGGTACCTAATTATCTATGGGGAGAAGCTGTACGACACTTCACATACCTAATAAACAGGATACCTACGAAAGCTCTGAAATACATGACTCCATATGAAAGTTTGCGAAAGAGAAAACCAAACATAGATCATTTAAGAGTGTTTGGTTGCAAAGCATACGCAAAAGTTGATTCTGAAACTCTTAAGAAACTGGATGATCGATCTCAGACTCTTGTTAATCTAGGAATTGAGCCTGGATCCAAAGCTTACAGATTATTCAATCCAACAACGAAAAGAGTGATAGTGAGTCGAGATGTGGTATTCGATGAAAAAGCAAACTGGAACTGGAAAGAAACTAATGATGGACCAAGTAGGGATCCAGGAATGTTTCACATGAGATGGGGTCAAGTAATTGATGAAGGCGAAGGACCCATAATCATCAATACCAATGGAAACAATGATGTTAATCAAGAAGAAGAAGAGAATAATGAAAACACTGAGAATAACGAAGAAGTGGAAGAAGAAGAAGAAGAAGAGATCGATGAAATAACTCAACCCATTCCACTGCGAAAATCAACAAGACAGATACAAAAGCCACAGTATCTGGAGGATTATGTTCTTCAAGCTGCAGAAGAATGTGAGATAATGCTACTTTCTGTTAATAATGAACCAAGGAATTTTCAGGAAGCAAAGGTCTCGACTAAATGGACACAAGCATGTAGAGAAGAAATTATTTCAATCAACAGAAACAAGACTTGGTTTCTAGTTGATAAGCCAGGTGGGGTAAAAGTGATTGGTCTTAAGTGGATCTTCAAAATAAAACGGAATGTTGATGGTACTTTCAACAAATATAAGGCAAGGCTTGTATCTAAGGGATACGTTCAAGAATCAGGCATAGACTTTGATGAAGTTTTCGCACCAGTTGCTAGATTAGAGACAATTCGTCTCTTAATAGCAGAAGCAGCATCAAACTCATGGGAAATTCACCACTTAGACGTTAAGACAGCATTCTTACATGGTGAATTGCGAGAAGATGTGCATGTTGAACAACCAGAAGGTTTTGAAGTAAAAGGACAAGAGCATAAGGTTTATAAGTTATCAAAAGATCTATATGGTCTAAGACAAGCTCCGCGAGCCTGGAATACAAAGTTAGATCAAATCTTAAGAGAAATCAGATTTGTTAAGTGCTCTAAAGAAACATCAGTATACATAAGAGAAGAAAAGGGAACGCTTCTTGTGATTGCAGTCTATGTAGATGATCTATTTTTGACTGACAACTCCCTTAAGGTGATCAATGAGTTCAAGAGAGAAATGTCATCAAAGTTTGAGATGTCAGACCTCGGAAAACTCACTTATTACCTTGGCATAGAAGTCCACCAAGGAGTAGATGGGATTCAGATTAAACAAGAAGCTTATGGAAGGAGAATTCTGAAAGAAGCAGGACTTGAAACTTGTAATCCAACTAAGATACCAATGGAGTTTGGACTTAAAGTTTCAAAGGCACAAGAAGAAGCTGAGATTGATCCAACGAGTTATAGAAGAAATGTTGGATGCCTTAGATACTTGTTACACATAATACCAGACTTGGCTTTCTCTGTGGGAGTAGCAAGCCGTTATATGCAGAGTCCACGCAAGTCTCATGGTGATGTAATAAAGCAGATATTGAGATATCTAAGAGGAACAATCAGCTGTGGATTGAAGTATGGTCGAGGAGGATCAAAAGGAATTGTTGGGTATAGTGACAGCAGTCATAATATTGACCAAGATGATGGAAAAGGTACAACTGGTCATATATTTTATCTAGGTGAAGCACCTATTACATGGTGTTCACAGAAGCAAGACATTGTATCCCTCTCATCCTGTGAAGCTGAGTTCATGGCCGCAACAAAAGCAGCTAAACAATCAATATGGCTTCAAGAACTGTTGGGTGAAATCAAAGGAAGAGAACCTGAAAAAGTTCCCATCAAGATTGATAATAAGTCTGCAATTGCACTCACTAAAAATCCAGTGTTTCATGGGAAGACGAAACACATTCACAAAAGGTATCATTTCATACGAGAATGCATCGAGAAGGAGGTCATTAACGTTGAACACATACCAGGAACTGGGCAGAAAGCAGATATATTGACAAAGGCATTAGCTCGTATCAAGTTTAAAGAAATGAGACAACTGATTGGAGTACAAGATATGTCACGGGTAAGGTTGAAGCTTAACGGGGAAAATGTTGGTTAAACTTCAACATAGAAGTCACTAACAAGTTGGTTAGGACAAGATTAGGAAATTGATGTAATCCTAAGGGAATTAGAAGTCATCTAGTTCTAAGAAAAGAAAAGACATGTAATAAGGTAATAGGATTAGGAAAAGGAATTCATAGTTCTATATATATATGATCACCAAAATTGTGGTTGATCATATAAGCAAGATTAGAGCTTGTGTTTAGTTTTGAGAGATTTTCTAAACATCAATAAAGAGAGTTGTCTTTATATAAGCTAAGTTTCATCTTGTTGTTGCCATTAGACTTGGGGCTGGGGATGTGTTAGGATGTCGCATATTTTGGGGTTTGCCTTGTCTACTGTGCTTGTTATGAGATCGCCTAAAACCACGAGCTGCAGAGCAAAAGTTGGTGTTCATGGATGAAAACATGACGATCAAAATCAACAGAATCAGACTCTTTGAAACACTCATGGTTGTATTTTCAGAATCTACTACCAGCTCAAGAAGAGAAGTTATATATGAATCTTTGTGTCGAATCTGTTGCTTAATATATGCGTATTTATAGAGAAATTCATGCTTGCAAGAGTAAAGGTACGTTGTTCGTCGGTTCTAATCATCATAAATGGAGATTTAGTTGTCACACTCATTTTTTTGAACTTTCAAATTCTGTAATAAGTCCAGTACAATAGTAAATGCTTCTGTCTATTAATTTTTCTTTTTTGCAATAAAATCCAAAAGTGGTTGGTCATAAATTAACACCCAACTACGAAAGTTGTTGAGAGAGCACAATAACAACTTCCAGTCATGAAAGTAATTTATATCTGTCTAATGCAAACCAGAACACTTTACACAAAGTGAACAGACAATTTTTGAAAAATGACAGTTTAGTAGAATGGAAATCTCGGCCAGCAAAGATCAATGGCGTAAAAATTTATTTTCTGCCCAAAGTAAAATAACAAGACTCATAAGGTACTGAAAATGCAAAATGCTCTCGGTAACTAATACAGTTACAAACATGGATCAATTCGAGTAGAACATAGAATGTTGTCTATCTATTCGAGTGCGTTGTTAGTTCTCATACCTTGCGCATACACATTTTTCCAGTATTTCAGTGTTCAATATATATATACATGAGAAGAAAAATCTACAACTTCAATAATCGGATATGCATACAATCAGTCATCTAACTTATGAATTTGATAATTAATATCTGACTCATGTTTAATTTCCTGGGTGATGCCTCGTTTATGAATTTTCTCCATTCAAGCTTACCTCCTCGTTTCTCAATTACTCCCAGTGAATCAAACTCTGATGAATCATCTGTTTCTTGGAAACCAATATCAATGGATTCTAAACCTATTGCCGGTCCATCTGTTGCTTTTATCATGCCACTGTAGGAAATGAACTGAACAACTTCTTGTTGTTTCTTCCCGACAGAAATCAGCGCAATACCATCACCAGGTCCATTCTGGAGTTCCAACCATGCTGTGTAAATAAGAAAACCTGAGCGATCCCTTGTGACAGTGAATTTGGTGTCATCTACCAGGGGTAATAACCTATACATTTTTCCGTTGGCTCCATTGTAAAGCGCGACACTGAGTTCGGACGCATTTGTTGATGGTCCAACCACTATTTCGATGAACTGCGCAGAAAATAAATTGGTTTAGGACTTGAAAATCATTTATATTACTATGGTGCAAGAACTTCAAGTTGGCGGTGTAATTATTATGTAGCCCAACTTCTAATACAACCTTCACAAGGTTTCACACAAGCAGTAATTGACATGACAATCACTCAAAACTTACTTCTACGAAATGGTTAAATGATTCTAACACATGGATGATTAACCATCAGTGACATATATTTGAACTTGCAAGGACTGTACACACCTTGTTATTGTCTTTCCCTTCGTTGTTGTAATGAAATTCATTTATCCATGCGTCTACGGAGTGATTATCTTTATGATAGTGTTCACTTCCTTGCTTCCATATAAGATTTGCGTATTCTGGGTGATCAACAAAAGGATTTCTATTGTGTTGGTAAAAACTGCATACTCGATGGTTCCTCAGCTGCTCTTCTCTTGAAGGGGGATCAAGTTCATTCCACTTCAACAATGTTGAAAGCAATCCCATCTCTTTCTTTTCTACAAGGTATACATGGCAAACCGGACAATCAAATTTATAATTACTTTGGAGACGAGCTTTTCATAATTAATAAGAAAGATAAAAAATGAAATTCATAGATGGAAGTTCCCTCAAGGGCAATGTCATGATCTATCTTCTATAAAGTTATAATGCAACTCATTGAATTGAAACTTTTCTTACTTAATGATACTTGGTGAATCAGAAAGGTGAAGGTTGGGGCTTCCATCTGTCTGATTATATCCATAACTTACAGCCATGTACATTAGTGCCCTTGCAATGTCACCCCTAACCTGTAAAGGCACATAATAGGATATGTGTAACTAGGAATAATAGACAAGAACAAGAAGAGATAAGGGAAGTTTTTGCTGGTCCACTTGTCATGTGGGTCAACAAAAGCCAACCCTGGAAGTGGTAAAGACTTAAACCGTGAATAGGATGGAGAGTCGGTAAGTCCGCACATCGATTTCAAATATATCGGGGGTGGGTAAACACTTGCATCAGAAATGTAATAGAACAAAACCGAACTTCCTTCATGATTACGCAGCTTTGTGATAGCAAATAGGCATTTCAATCATGGGTCATCTGACGTGTTGCGCCAATTGACTATAAATACACAGTATAAAAGATACAACATTCAAGATTTTATGTTACAACAAAAAACTAACCTGGAAAGGTGGTGCCCATCTGTTTTTATCCGTTTCTGTATCAGATGCAGCTTCTTTGTTTGCTGGCTTATGGCAGTCAAGTGAAGTAGGAAGGCATTCCCCATAGTACTTATTACCCCTAGATGAATTTACTGTAGAGATTCACTCTCTTGATTATTCAATAAGTTTTATGTCTTTTATTTCACACCATCTAAGAACAGAACGATCTTACCATTTGCATCAGCTGGGCGAATGTTGTGTAAATCACTTAACGATGGACCATATGTTAGACCGTATGAACGAGGCCACAAATGCTCCCCTGTAAAAAGTAATGAATTATGACAAACTCGCAAATAACAGGAAAAGATGGGAAGGTCAGCCATAGCAAGCATAGTGTATATGGATAAGCAACTCACTGTTCCATCCTCCAGGTTTTCCTGCTAAGAGCTTTGGCACAGCTTTCAGAGAGTATATTTCCGTTCTGCAAAAAAGTAACCCAGCTGAAGCTTTGGTTTGAGAAACTTATAAATGCAACTTACAGAAGTTCAAATCAAAAGTATGAAACTCCCAATCATACTAAAATGAGATTGCAAATGAAACATTTATGCTACCAACTTCACTAATTGTTTTGAGTTTCCATTTGCTATGATTAGAAGTTTTAAAACAGTCTATGTACTTTCGAGCGACTACAATATGGTGACAAGATAAAAACACAGACAATTGATCCATTTCAACATGACGGTGGGATCAAACAGTAACATATATATAAACATCTAGATTTTACATACACATTTGCCGAAGAATCTGGATTATCAACATCAGCCGCATCAAGAACCTTGAGAGCATCCCAAACCTGCTCTCACAAAATTTGTTCTTACCTATCCATTGAATTTACAACCAATCGACTAAGCACAAAGACCGCTACTAGTAAAACATGATTTTGCAATAGCTAGGCTCAAGGACTGAAGTAGATTACCTTTTTGTACGGCAATGCTCGATGATTAGATACAATCAAGCTCAATTTTTTCATTAGTTCTTCACCTTCCAGATTCTCAGCAGGGGAATAATAACTCGAAACATCTTCACAAGCATATCCAAATACTGAATCAGCACTAGCTTCTGCGCCAACTAAAGTGAAGCAAAACAAGAACACCAACAAACTCTGGTAAACCAATCTCCATTTGCAAATCAAACATCTTAACCACCTACAGATCCACCAATCAGAATCCACATTTACTAAGTACTCTGAATACAAGAAGAATAGGGTTTTGAATTAAAACTCACCCAAATCTCCTAGTGTGATGAAATATGGTTGCAGATTCCATGTGGGTTTTGTTATCTTCGCAACATTTAGTGGAATCCATGAACAATTGAGTCGAATTTGTTTGTTTAAATGATGAATTTTGCTTGAATCGGGTGGCAACATTATAGGAATTTCTTCTTCTACTTTTTGGTTTGTAACTGAGAGTAGTTTTGTTTGTTAGAAATGAGTTCGGGTTTGAATTTGTGGTTAACAGAGGACACTCCATTTCAGTTTCCAACTGATAGTGGGACAGGTGAGAGTGATCTTAAAAGGATACTCCTCCTGTCCTAGGCCGCGCATGAAAATACGTTGCCATTAGTAGTATTTAGCTTATAAGTGGGCGTCTATATCAGTTATAACGGTGGTTTAGATTCTTGATCCAATCTTGTCATCCACCGCAAAGTGCCTGTTACACTTAATTTTCTTGCTTGGCGTCCAAATTGACAGAATAAGCAGAAAAGGAAATTTGCAGCGCCATTCCTTATCTGTTGGTCCATTTGAAAGGAAGGAAATAAAGTCGCATTTGGGGGAAGATTAAAATCTAAGGTTGAGCTCTTTCATACTATTAAGACCATTTTGATGTTATGGTGTTTAAATCGTGATGTTTTTAAAAGTTCATACCATCTCTTTGTATACTCACCATTGAAGTTCTGATTTATATAATCTTTCAAAAAAAAAAAAAAGGAATTGGGGCCCAGATTATTGCCAGGCTCCCATCTAATTTTTGTAATTTTTCATTAACAAATTAAGTTTTAACTTGATAAAAAAAACTAAAAAACTAAAAACTAACTAAACAACATAGTGCATGTAATATAGCGAGAACAAAGAATCAACTACACCATATAGTACAGGTAGTATAGCTTTTGGCCCTGCATCTAAGGGGCATGAAGCCCAACCTTGGTCCTGCTTTGACAGGCTCTTCGGCAACCGGATTTCTCCAAAATTGGAATGGCAAATTCCCTTGTGCAATCAGTTTCCTCAATAGACAAAATAAACCCATTCATAGTGTGACTCATTCTCCAGCTCATGGCCCTTCTGTTTTCCAGATGATAAATTAGTTGGTCTCTCTCTTTCAGAATGTTCATAAAATCCGAATGAATATTCTTAACAGAATGCCTAGGATTGGGCTTAACGTTACTAAAGATCACTGTCTCCCTGTATTTCCAAATAGACCAGAAGATGAGGATTTATAATAAATGGGTCTGACATCTAACTCACACACCTACTTTCTACATCAACATTACGATTAATCTAAGATGTTCGGTGGGAAAAAAGAAAAGCAAACCAGACTGCTCTAGTAAAGCTACTGTTTAATGAACAAATGAATTTCATTCTCAAGTTGATCAGCATTGCAAAGTCGACAACATGGGAAGATAATTTGATTATACTGGTATGTTCATATTCATTTCCCTTAAGGAAGAACTCTTGTCAAATAATACCACTGTCACCAGTTATCTCTATTGCCAATCACATGCCTTGTGAATCTCGGCTCACTTGATATCCTAAATTCGCATCTCACTAGTCAGATGTGAAACTGTAGACTATTGGGTTTGCCTGAAGAAATAGGAATGCTGTGTAATTACTAATTTGATGTTTATTGATACATCATATAATCCTGAATATGCTATTGTTTCCTCAATGTGATATCATGCTAGTCTAGTTTGGAAACCAACATGTTCGATAGGATAATAAGAGGCTGGGAAGCTGAACAACCAAGGGAAGGAAGTTGCAGGACTACCACCATTTAACCTGTGTGAATAAACTACAACTGGGAGCAGAATGGAACACAATAATGACTGGTCCACATATCTGGGCATAGAAGGGTGCATAGGAGGTTAAGTACCAGATATAATATGAATAAAACCAGCATAACCTACAAGATGTGAAAATTTAAATCAGTAGTTCAAGTAAAAAAAAAATCTAGAAAAACTAAACGCAAGGCAGTGAGGACAGAAGATATTTTTCCTAAAGAGGGTTTATGATGAAGAGACATGAAACTGTCATTACCTTACTCCTAGATCATGATTATTGTGTTTGATAGATCTTCTTCCCAGCTATGGTGTTTGATTTTCAAGAATTCAGTAGTAGAACAAGCTTCTTAATTCTGGGTGCAGCTGCTGGGTATATTAGTGTCTCATCATAATATCTCGCTACGAAATCACATATTCTTCACCTCAGTTAAATCTTAATCAGAAGCTTAATAAGAAATTATCTTGTGCTTGTGGTCAATAAGAATGAAGAGAACACGAAGTACGAGGCTCTGGTCACTTATGATAGTCATAAGTTATGATACTACTATAGAATGAATCTACTATACCTGAAGACAAAACAAGGGGAATGATGACATCGTCTAGAAGCCTCAAGAATTTAAATTTCCTATGAATAGATAACTATGAAAGCCTAAAGCACCTTTGTAGCTATAGGTTTATCAGTTCAAGTTTTTCCGGTTTGAACTAAGGGGGAGACATCAATATCGACGATCTTTTACGAGATTACCGCTTGCTATACCAAAAGACTTAAGCAATCGTAAGTTTCCAACTTTCGCGAACAAGAGCAACCATCACTAATTTCTAGTAGGCCTGAATTACTAGTACTGGATGTGCCTGGGAGTGAAAACTAAGAATAAGATGCAGCCTTTTGACCAAGAATGGAGATATTCCATAAACATTGGCAAGCAAATGAAACATTCTGCACATCGTGTTTTGTTTTATATATAAAAATTCAAAAGGAGGTGATTTTTTAGCTCATGTATATTCTGCAGCTGTAATATCAAGAAGCCTAGCAAGCTAAGGTAATATGCCAGCAAACACAAAGTGAAACATCTCTAAATATAGAAGGCTTTCCTTCTACTTCCTTTAACTGACCAAACATTTGCTACAAATAATGTATCTGCAATCCATGTTCAGCAAGTGCAGTTTACTATATACCTGTCGATCCTCGATAACCTGACTTGCTTATGGAGATACACGACAACATGAGTAATCTCTCTGCTGAATAGAGTGAGCTGGTCTAGAAATTTACCTTGTCACTTCTTCTTGTCCCGTTGAGTAATAACTGCTGAAAATAACTCATTTCAAGTGAAAATGAGAACATTTGCTTTGTTGTACATCATTGTTAGTTCAGAGAGCTGTGAAGACACTCCGAGAGTCAAAACATTCATCTGTAAAACATAGGGATTGGAGTTAGAACTCATACCTAAAGAATAGAACCTAGAATTTGGAGTTGGCATCCTGACTCTTAAGGATTAGTCAACAGGTGTTTGGAACGACTTTAGTAGTAACCTTGCTAATTGGATCGAATAACATTGTATCGGAAGTCACAGCCTTATGAACCAGATATCCATAAATGACTCATTTTGTTCCTGCCATTAAAATCACAATAGCCTCACTATCTAACCATAACGCCTGTAAGGTAGGTGACCGATATCCTAGTCACATACATGGAGTGTTAGAAGCTCAAATGATGGCAAGTTGACAATTTGAAACCTCACTAGCACAATTATATTGCCGTTAAAAAACAGTCACAGCCTGAAGAAAGAAAGTGGTTGATTACCAATTTAAAATGATTTTAGTTGTCCCCATCAGAATAATTATCATTATCATCGCTAATATCCCCCAGTATTTGGTAATCACTGATGTCGCCATCTTGTAGGTTACTGCCAGCTACGCCACTGGATGGAAATCCACCAAATAGCTCCTGCAAGTAATTCTTGGAGATATTTTCACCAATAGGATCTGTATATTATATAGGAAACTCCCTTCTTTAAAACTGTAAGATTATTCTATTGAGACTTTAAGACCACAGATATAAAATGTCTAGAGTAATAATGTCACAACCAATTAGATTAAACATATTGTACACAACAATCCATATACGTATAGTCGATGTAAAAAGATCTTAGAATGTGCAAGGCTCTAGATAGTACCTACAGAAAACCAGGATTAACGCAACTTTCTTTAGAAGACAGGCATATTGATTGCAGATACGAACAAGAATTAAATCATCACTATGACACTAAATTGAAAACAAAGAAGGTATTTGAATGCATATTTGAGGATACAGGATGATTGTAAAGAGAAATCATCATCAGCACCGTCCTACAAACAGGAAAACAAAAGGTGAAGTTAAAACCCAGCAAATGGAGAATTAAGACAACGCCAAAATGGAACTTACACAGCTGACTGGGATTCGAGAAGCGAAGCCTATAATACAGAAACAAGAAATAATAATCAAGGTTCAATTACCAAATGAAGTGATGCATATTCCTCAAATTCCTCCTCTTCCTCTTCCTCTTCTTCAATCTCACCGTCCCCATAATTCTCCTCATCCTCATCCTCATCAGGTTCATCATTATCGTTGGCAAAATTCAATTCAGTACCACCCGTTGGTGCATCCCTAGATGGTTCTTCAGTGCTCGAATCTGCAAAGGAAAGATAGTGTAAGGCTACGTATTGTATAGCAATCATTGGAGGTGGAAGGTTGAATACGTCAATATCATGAATCTTGATTTTTGGCAGAGTAACCAATTTATAGATGTAGAAAAATAGGAGAGAAACAGGCAAATATGTTGACTCCAATAGTGACTTTCTTCTCAAAGATGCAAATATCACAATCATAAATACTGACACAAACAAATTTTCAACAAAGAAACATGACATCAGTTTAGATGCTTAACCTCTGTTGGCATGTTGCTCCTCATCAGGTCTGGGCTCTTTTCTAAGAACATGCGCCCTCTTAGACTTCTCAAAGCGCTCGTTTGCTGATTTCCACAAGTATTCTCCACCCGGCTTAGGATATACTGATAAGAACCTCACAGCAACACGTTTTCTCAAGGTACTAATGACATGTGAAGGGAACCATCCTGTTGAGCACTACAAACCCAAAAATGTCAAGTGTGCAAAAGTACTTGATGTTCTTACATTAATCATGTGGACTGGCTAAAAAATATAACATATTTTTCCAGTTATCATACATGAGAACATACACCCCTGTAGGCCTTATCTTTTTAATTGCTAATGATTTATTTTCATTTTTTACAGATTTCAGTTGCCTTTATTATTAGTATAAAAGAAGTAAATAAGATGGCTGCATCCTGCATATGTCACTTGATAACTGAATCCCACATTGTATTTTTGTATTAACAAGGATGTTAATGAAGCATCTAGTGAGGATTATCAGATCAAGTGACTTGTTAAAGAGATGAGTAATTAGTACAGTACATAAAGTGGATGAGATGGATGAAACCTAGACAGAACTTTTCTATTAACAATATGCATGAAACTAATCAAACTACACAACATATACTGAGGAAAATTTTATTTAGAACAATAACCAAGATTACCTACAGAGTTATGAAACTGCTGGCTGTTGAGTTTATCAGTAATGAGACAAGAAAGATGCTTGATGAAAAACTTACTGAGCAAGTTGTTTGTTCAAGAGGCTTCTTAATCTCTTGTTGAATGTAATCATCGTCAAGTTCGCAAAGCTGCAGTGCAGTTTGACTTTTCCAGGGGAAAGCTCGAAATGCACATAGATCCCTCCATTTCCTAAAACAAAGTGCTAATAAGCTCAGGAAAGGCCGAACGGAAGACTAAATTTGCATGTTTTATCTCATTCTTTTCCTATGGAATCATTTAATTCCCGAGAGAACATTAAACTTAATGGCATGATATTTCATTGAACAAAAACCTTCAGAACTGTACTCTTGGATAAAATCAAACAACGATTAGCCTTTTGTTCCAAGATATAAACGGTATGTAAAGGTAGCAAGAAACAGAATAACTGAGGGGGGGGGATGACTCACTCAGTGCTTGTATTGGCATCAGCGGAATTTCGTATCGAAGGAGGCAGTCGAAAATCAATGCTCTGATATCTGTTGAAAATCAATGTCGTCAAGCATAAGCTTGCGCGTGGCGTATAAAAACATCATGCATCTCCTGTTTCATTTTGTACTTGCAAAAACTAAAATAGAATAGACTCACTTTTTTTTTCTTGTCAATAAAGTGAGTTCGAGAAAAATTATTTTCAATCTGTTGTCCAAATATGGTCTTCTCTGTTTACAGTCACTCATTTAGTTTCCTTTTTATGTTTTCGCTTTCATATCAAATTAACCATAAGTTTAGCTTAGCTCTATCCCTACCGCTAATAAACTTTTAAGCAACATAAATTTCTGTTAAATGGGATTTGAAGGTATGATGCTCTTGCACCAAGACTGGATATTTCCAGGCAAACGAAAAACCTTCAATAAAGATGTACAAGCCAGTCTTCATCAATTATTTTAACTTTATATCTCCGTTCCCCAATAGAGTCAGAGAATAACTTTATAATATCGAGAAACCAATCAGAAGAATGATGAACTTTCATGCTTTCAAATGTTGTTTTAACCATCTGAACTGATTCAGATCAGAAAATTTGGTTTAATGGTCTAGAAAGAGCATTTACATGTGGAACCCTACAGCCACACAAGATACAGAAACATGCGGAATCGAAACACAGATTAATGTAAAAAGATTTCCAATTGGAAAAAAAAAAGTTTGGAAGATTATATAGGTAGAGCTCTTACATCCGTGACTCAGGGTCTTTCCGAGGATCATATCCCTTTCTAATCCAAAATCGACGGAAAGGTCCAGTTGAAAAGTAATATGCAGTTTTAAAAAGAAGTCTGCAAAAAGACAGAAATGTAGATGACATAAATCGCTGATTATCAAATGAAACTGATGCCAACTTTTTATCAGTGAAACAAGCAACACTTTCTAGGAATCAACCTTTTAAGCAGATGATATCCCAGCTTTAGATTGTCATCAAGCAGACGTTCAGTCAGTGAACGCCTGGGCCATATAGGACGCTCTTCGAATAGTTTAGATACAGCCATCAACCCTTCCCATTGGGTTGAACCTTGTTGAACATATTCCTCCCACTTGAACTTCTTAGGAATCTGTAGGACTTTTAAGCAAAACCAAACGCAGGAGAAAGAGGTATAGGCTACTGCTTTAACATACTTATACGAGCAATTGGACTAAATGGATGTTTTATTTCTATCTTTATGTTTTTTAATGCCAACATCAGGTTTCAAGGCTATAGCACGCAGTCCCTAACCTTTCAAAGAAGAAATCCGTAGTGTGCTGTAACTCCTAAGCATACAGTACAATTTGAAGCACTAGTTCTGATATCGTATCATACTAAACCAATAGCTGCTTTTGTCTGAAGGATCAAAAAAATAAAGAACCCGTGTATTAAAATCAAAACAAATCTTCTCAAAACAGAAGCAGATTCTTTATATTGTTTGTAAGACAGGTCATCGTTATTCTCGTTAAACATTTGTAAGTTGTAGCTTATTATGTAGTTGGCTTATTGCTCATATAAGGGGAAGGTTAAACAAGATTATATCAAAAGGATATCTTCAATGTTAAAATCGATTGCAAGGCATGGCTCAATTTCCATCTGCTTAACAAGAAACCAAGAATTATGACCAGTTAATACAATTATAATACACAGTTACAGAACATCTTTTTCTTTCTTTTTACTGATAAGTTACACAACAACTATCACAAAAAGACATAGTTAGCTATCTACAGCAGTGAAAGTATCGCTTATTCGTTTAAGAGGCAAATATCAATAAACAACATAATTATTTCAAGTCCTTTTCAGTGGCCAATTAATTCAATCAACATACCTCCCAGCGCTGTTGTACTACTGCCTCTAGTTTCTTTTTTGATGTTAATGCTGTTAAAGATTTCAACCTGCATAGAAGAACAAACCCATTAGCTCAAGAAACCAATAATAAAATGATAAATATTCCCAAGAAGGGAAACGCATATTCAACAGTCAATGACTAAATGTCGTCTATGAACGAATATAGATTTGTTTCAGGGCTATGATGTAAAAATGATACTACGAATGGTAATGAATAGACCATCAACATGACCTACGGGATTCAGATGTTGATCGTCTACCAGGAATACCGCATTAACAAGACAGATAAAACTCTTATATATTGCTAAGCTCTACAGAAAACTATAATACATGCAAAAAATTTAAGTCCAGAGAAAGATAGATTACACTAAGTCCCCTGGTTCATCCTTGGGTGAGAAAAGTGGAGGTACCAGCATCATCAAACCCTCCTGATCTATGTCCATAAGACCACCCTTCTCTGCAATATGAAAAATGCCAACATATTAAACTATAATATTAGCATTTCCGAATAAAACTACAATCGGGGTTCATGAAGAATAAACTTTACCAAATTTTGGTTCTACATCTGCCCACTGCCTCTTCTTTCTTCTTGAAACTTCCGCATGAACAGCGAGAACATGTTGGTAGTCCACCATTCCTGAAGAACGTGATATCAAACCTTGTTTGTTAATACTGAATGATTGAAAATTTGAAAATAATTAATTAGACGAACCGTAACAGGACAATCGTCAAAAAAAAATAAGAAGAAGTCAACTGACCTTTAAAGTGATAAGCTTCGGACACTCGAGCAACAATATCTGCAAATAGGTCTGTGTGAACTTCTAATTCATCTGATTGACTTGTATTTCCAACTGACGCAGTGTTGCCAAGATCACCTTCTTGGGATATTTCCGCATTCTCGGAATTGCAAGCAACCGTCTCTAAGTTTGCTACTTTCGTTGTTGAACTTTTTGACGGGTTTTCAGAATCTATAAGCGTACCAGAGGTTTTCCTTTTCGATATTTTGAGCAACAAATTACAGCATGGGCCTAGCTCCGCAAATGCAGGATGTGAGCATGGATCTTCAGGGCGGAAATGAAGCTCCAAAGAATTCGACTTCGAGCTGCGTGCCTATAACCAATTTTGAGACTACATGAGCAAATGAGGAAAGCTTAAAGAAAAGAAAGGATCATATGACGACAATCAACCACAGCAACTCTTTTAATACGCAATATGCCCCTGTACTTCTGTTCCACCACCATAATATTAATAAATAACCAAGCTAATTACAAAAATCTCCAAGTGGCCATTTCAATAAATACAGCGGAGAGTTGTTGAGGTTGAATATAACGGAGAATACATATCCTACGGGTAAAAACAGCTTGTATAAAAGAGTAACACTTACTCATAAATGCATCCAACACTCCTACACATGTATGTCATCTTAAATGTTACAATTTTCTCATGAACCAAACCCTTCAATGAGTTCTCCTATGGGTATGATACAAAATCCACAGAGAACTCTAAAGGTGTTCCAGACTTCTGGACATCAAAAGGGTTCGATATAAAAAATACAGAAGCTAATTAGGTTGAAACTAGCAACAGGACACATTCTGCATAAGGATTCGCCTAACATATTATAGCCCAGTTGTAATCGTAAGCTTGTGTTTGAAAAACAAAAACTGAATTAGAATACCAATAGATTAGAACTCGTCAAGATCAAATTCGTAAGTAATAAAATGTTCGTCTTTTCTTTTCTTTTGAAAATCTAGTAGTACCTTCAGAATTCCTTCAGTTCCCCCGAGAGTTTCAACCGCCCGAGGAATTGAAGATGGATAACCTGGATAATGCACCACAAACCCCTCGCTATCTGGTAAAATCCCAGATATAGCTCCATCTTTTATAAGTCCCATTTCTGCAACCAATCATTAGACCACATATTGTAATGAAGGTCAAATTCCAACCGCAATAGTAACTTTCAACCAAATTAAAATCAAATTTTTACGTAAGGATTATAGATTTCAGTTTAAATGCAAATTATCTGTACTAAAACAAATATTTGGAAAGGGATTCTTTTTTTTTTTTTTTGGATGCTTATGATTTCCATCCACATTCCCATGATTAGAATCATTTTGGATTTAGGTCAAAATTCTAAAATAACTCAAAATTTGTATTTTGGTCTTTGAGATCTTCAAGTAAACTTTCATCTTTATGGTTATTATAACAACTAGATAAAAAGTAGTATAATAAAAACATGTGTATTAATTAGGTCTTACAAGCATTCTATTGGCCCTGTTTTCCTGTTAATCAAAATGGTTAGATCTTTGACCAGAGGAAATGTCGAAGCGGCAGTTGGTGATTTAAACATGACAGTTGTTTAAGATTTTTGACCACTCCAGTCATGGTCCTAAGCAGTATGACTTGAGTTCATTCATTCACTGTATCACATTGTAAGTATAAATGAATTGGAAATTCGTAATCATGCCCAAAACATACAAGTCTAAAAAAGAAATGCTATTGTAAATGAATGTTCTTTCATTCATTCACTGTATCACATTGTAAGTATAAATGAATTTTGGAAATTCGTAATCATGCCCAAAACATACAAGTCTAAAAAAGAAATGCTATTGTAAATGAATGTTCTGCAGATGTGCATAGTACAAAAGCTTCATAGCTAATTCTAGACTCCCATCATGTGGGTTCTACACAATTTTGCCAAATTCCAACCCATACCGGTATTACTCCGTAGTCTCTCAATGCAACTTACGCAAACTCAAGAAAAAGGAGGATCACTTGATCACTCTAATCTAGATACTCTATATCCAAATTAGAGAAGAATACTCAAATTTGTTTCAGTTTTTTTTTGCTAAAAGTACTAAAAACCCTAACTATACACAAACCCTAAATTATGCTCTCTAACCGAAATAAGTTCACACACCGTATTCGATCGTATCTTAATTAGGGTTCTTAGCAATCAGGAATTTACAGAAGAAATACTACTTTTTCTTCAGATTCAAGTACAACCAGAAAGAGATAGTCATAGAATGGAAACTGACAGAGAGATGGGGGAGATTGAGGCATAACATACCTTGGGGCAGAGGAAGAAGCACTTCACTTGAGATTCGTATCACAGAGAAGGAATCAGGGCAGGCACAAGGTTTAAACCCCTGGAGTCTAATCAAGAGAAAAATGGAGTGATGGAGCATTAGACCATTTCGAAGAACGGCAGCGAACGGCGGAACGGCGGGTGCTAGAGACTCAAATGTCCTGAACAGTCTGAACTACTGAAGCCAGGGAATATGCAGTTGTTGGTATCATGGTTTAGTATCTTTGTATCAATAATCAGTTCGTATCCGTCGAAATAACGTTGTACATCAAAACCCACTAGATGGTGAGCCCGTGCGAAAGTCGATCTGACTCGAGCCACATGTCAAATCATTTGTTTTTTATTTTGAATCAGATCTGACTCGCGATTTGAGTCAAACCTAATTCCTGACTCGGACCCGTTTGAGTCAGGTAATAAAATACCACTGACTCATATTTTGAGTCATATCTAACTCAAAAAACAAACATATTGAGTCAGATCCAGATGAATCAGGTGATTTTAGTCAGATCCAAGCGAGTCAGATTCAGATGAGTCAGGAAAAAACAAACACACTCTAAGTCGTGCAGGCTGACTGACCACATACATGATGGGGATGTCCTTTACACAAAATAACATTAGCCATAAGTGCACAAATTTGGACTCTACCCTTTCCGTAAACAAAAAAAACTCTTAATGAAACATGGGAAAAAACTACACAAAAACCATCCCCTCATATTCCTATGGTGGGCCCAAATGTGGCCCCCTAAGGTAAGCATGTGCCTAATGATAAATGCTCTGTTTCCGGATGATATTGTTGAGCAAATATTGAGGATAAGAATTCCAATAATAGGTACGGATCAAGTTAGATGGCTATGTACTAGAAATGGCCATGTCACTGTGAAATCTGCATACAAACATTTTATTGCAGAATTCTCTCAATACCCAGAATACTAATATTCCCAACTTTCCATAGAAGAAATTATGGAAAGTTCAGCTTCCTCTTAAAGTTTTGCTCTGGAGGATAATGCACAACTGTTTAATAATAAGCTTCACAAAGTGGTTAGTAATATTGATCTGATTTGTCCTTTATGTAAGTTGACTGATGAATCTTGTCAACATCTACTAATGGATTGTCCTGTCTCTCAAAGATTATGGTTTGCTCTTAATCATATTATAGTAGGTATAAATACAAGTGTTAAACTTTGTGATTGGTTGGCAACTTTATTTAACGCTAACAATATATGGGATCAGGCAGCAGGCTAAAATCATATATATTTGTTGTGTACTATGGTGGATCTGGAAACGCAGATGTGCTGCTGTGTTTGACAATGAGCAACTCAATCCTTCTACTTTTATTAATTCAGTAAAGGAGTTCATATATGATTATGAAAGTGTTATTTTTCCAGTAATAGTATCAACGTCAGGAATTGGAAACCACCCCCTGAGTATTATCTTAAACTGAATTTTGATGCTTCTTTTATCTCATTAAATCAACATATGGGATTTGGACTTATATTGCGCAATGATACAGGTATCTTCTGTGAAGCAAAAGGTGGGGATGCAAAAGCAATAGATGAGGAACGTGCTGGAATTTTAGCCACTTTAGAAGCTATGAAGTGGGCGAAAGAAAAAAGCATTCAATTTCCAGAAATTGAATGAGATTGTAGTCATGTGGTGAATGTTATTGATGGAAGTTTATGTTCGATAAATCGGGCTATAAATATTATGGTCCAAGGATGCATTAATATCTTTAAAAGTTTTTCAAACTGGTTTTGTAAGTATGTTAAGACAGAAGCTAATGAGATGGATGATTATCTAGCAAAAAAAGTCAAGAACCAATATTGATAATGCCTGTTATTTATCCACCAGTTTTCTTATTTGGAAAATCAGAAAAGGATAAATCCTTTGTAACATGCTAACATCTTAAGTCAAAAATTCTAATCGCGCTTTGCAAATCAGGAGAAATTAATGAGTCAACTCAGTTGCTTAGATTTTTCTAGTTTTCCATGATTATTCACTATCTTTTCCATCTGAATCTAATTTTTATAGTTTTAGTATTAAATTTCATTTCTAAAATTTAATCTCTCTTTATTGTTCTTCTTTCAAAAAAATCTGTCTTAAGTTATAACTTAAACATTTATTTATTTCAAGTTTTAAACTTTTTCTTTCTCGAATCTTTATAATGCAGAACTAACTAAATCATGTTTCTCTCCATCATGTGTGTGTAGTTTGGATTATGAATTATGATTTTTGCCTTTACGTTTATGTTAGTGGTTATTGTGTTTGCTGAGAAGTTTTCTAATCGTTTAATAGCTGGAATCGTCTTTGGAAGTATCAGTGGTTTGCAATGGCAAAGGGTATTAGATCGGTTGAAGGTGCTGAGTTAAGCATTCAATGAAGCCCGCCATCAAAGGAATTCAAAAAAATTCAAAAACCGTAATTACAGCTACAAATGGAAATAAAAAGTTTGTTACCTTAATCTTTTCGGTTGGTCAAATTTACGTGCCCATTTCAATTTGTTACCGTATTTCAAACCAAAATATTGAAAAAAAATATTTTACGTACATACTTGGTGAACCCTAATCTTGAGAGTTCTTTATATAATAACCCTTTTTCATCTCTCACACTACCAGAAAGAGAAACTTTACAGTTCACAATACAATACAAATAGAGACTGGAAACTCAAGCCAAATGGGAGATCTAATCAACAAGTTCAAACAAGCCACTTTAGGCCTAGGAGACACTAATGAAGTTGAATTCATTAATCCATAGACTAATCATGAAGAGGAGGATGAAAATAATTGGGAGGCTAGCGCTATCAGAAAGGTGATTATAGAAGGGAAAATGAGTTATGAAACTGTGGGAAGTTTATCAAGTTCACTTGGCCTTTCTTTACCGAAGAAGAAATCAAAATAATTGAGGTTGACCCAAACATTATGATCTTCGAGTTTAATAAGTAGGACTCCTTCAACAGAGATATTAATGAGAGGCCATGGAGTATCAATAGGCACCTTCTTGTTGTGCATGATTACATACCATATATGGTTTACACAAGGAAGCATTAGGGGTTCCAGCAGTTTTAGATTCAACTTAAATTCATTCTTCCAGAACACATGAACGTAGCTAATGTTACAAAGATTGGGAGTATCATGGGAGAAGTGGTTGCAATTGAACCTAAAGATGCAATCCTTGTTGGTGGAGTTCCTGTAAAAGTATGTGTGAACATTTTGATCTTACAAACCTATGAGGAGAGGTGTAAAAGCTATTACTAATACAGGTGTTAATCGATGGATTAAGTTCTTCTATGAAAGGCGGCCAACCAGTATTTGCTCTGAATAATGTCATAAAGGATTGCAAAATCGCTTGCAAAGATGTAACTAGTTTTTTAGCAAAAGCTCATGAAAAGCCATAGTTTTTGGTAATCCAAATATGATAAGGAGAAACATATCTGCAATCTCAACAAGTACTGCTCCTGTTACTAAAAGCAACCAAAAGAAACTTGTCAAAAATGTTGTTTTTGTTCCCCGTAAGGATGGAGGAATCATTAACATGAACTTCTTAATTAAAAAAGGTGACGGAGAAGGAGATATTGAAGATATTAGACTTGGAAAGAGGTCCATGGTTTCTAATGATTCAACTTTTGATGAAAGTGTTGTTGGTGATACCTCTGCTGGCAATACCATTGCATACAACAAAGACATTCAAATTTCTCAATTAATCACTGCAGGAGATAATCCAACTCAAAACTCACAGATGGAGAGTCAAGTAATTTTCAAAACTCTTTTCCTTATTATTCTTGTTTTAAGAAACTCGTTGTTTATTATCATAGTTTTGAATTTTAAACTGCATCAAATTCATAAATCATTGTCATTGCACATCCATAATCTTTGTACTTTCAAATCGCAAAAGTTTTTAAATTTCTCATACTTTTAACTTTCTTGCGTCACATTTTAGTTGGTTCAGATCATCATCCCAAAATGAAAATAATCTCTTGGAATGTGCAAGGACTTAAAGCCTCAGCTATTAGAAATCATCTTAGTGACCTTATTAGATCTCAAAACTCTAATATCATATTTCTTTGTGAAACCAAAATCAATCAAGAAAAGAGAAAACCTCTTCTAAAACTCTATCAACACCCAAATCATCGTTTTATTGATCCATTTGGTTTATCTGGTGGACTTGTTCTTCTCTAGAAGAATGGTTTTACTTGTGATGTAGTTCGTAATGACAACAACATGTTTAACATCATGGTTCAGGATGATATTAGCAGACCTGAATTTTTACTCACGTATATGTATGGTTACACTAGTTATAATAAAAAGAAAAAACACTGGAATTATATTCAGGATATATGTAAAGCTAATAGAGGGCCTTGGATGCTGTTAGGTGATTTGAACTTTCACTTGGTTGAAGATGGTAATAATGCATCTTCTTTCATTGATGGTTGGGTCAATAAGATTGTAGATGATTGTGGTCTAGAGAACATATGATATACAGGAAAAAGTCACACTTGGCATGTAATAATCTAGGTACAGGAAATATAAAATTTACAATACATATGGCTCTAGGCAATAGTGACTGGAACATTCATTTTCCTAATTCTAAGTTATATCACTTAAACCAAATAGGGAGTGACCATAGTCCCATAATACTTGTGACGGATACTACTATTCCAAGTTGTTGGAAACCATTTGCACTCTTCTTAACTTGGTTAGATAATGAATCTTGTGCTACAACTATTGCTAATGCATGCAAAACTGGTGTTAATGACTCTCCTGCTTATCAATTAGTCACAAGAATGCATGCTGCTAGGAAAGAACTTTCCAGGTGGAATAAAGAGCATTTTGGTAATGTGCACAAACGGGTGGATGATCAGTAACAACAACTAACAGTCCTTCAAGCACAACCTCATAGCTCTATGGTACAAAATTAAGTCATTGTTGTTAATAGTGAACTAAACAAATTACATAAGGCGCAGAATGAGTTCTACCAGCAAAATTCAAGGGATAATTTCATTAAGGATAATGGATAATAATACCAAATATTTCCATGCTAAGTGTAACATGATAAAAAGCATAAATAAAATTGATTCACTTCAAGATTACAATGGTTATTAGCTGCAATCTAGAGAAGATATTACTTCACATCTCACAAAATATTTCAGCAGCATTAGTACTTCCACAAATCCAGAACTTGATGAAAGTCTTTATTCAGTGCTTCCCACAATTATCTCAGCTGAAGATAATGTCATTATCAGACCTCCCTCTTCAGATACCCTAAAAACTCTAAAAGTATGGAAAATTGGAGTGCTCCAGGACCAGAAGGTTTTCAAGCTGGCTTTTACAAAAGTCAGTGGAATACAATTGGTGAAGATGTTTGTCTAATAGTCAAAAGATTCTTTGAATCTAAATATATTTTCAAAAAAATTTAACAAGACTTAAATATCACTCATCCTAAGAAGAAGAAGAAATATATTTGTGTTGCAGATTACAAGCCAATTGGATTACATAATACATCCTACAAGAGAAATTTATAAGATTCTGGTCAACATGATGAAACCACTAATGGAGAGAATCGTTTCTCCTTATTAAGTAACATATGTCTCTGGTAGACTTATTGAAAAAGCGGGGGTCTAACAACACCACCCAATATTTCGCTTAGCAATCTGTATGGACTAACTCCAATATACTTTTCTAGAGAATCAACTAGACAGTCAGAGTCAATCTAGCTTAAAGTATATCAAGGAGTTAATATCTCTCTCTTGTTTTGATTTACTCGAGCTAATAGAAATCAGCGAGTCTTTAATCAAACACAATGAATAACTTGGATGGTACCAAAGACCAATATCCAAGGATCAATCAATGAAAATCAACAATCAAAGGTTGGATTACTCTAATTGATGATCTAACGCACAACCTGTATTATTTCAATTATAAAGATAAAACAATATAATGCGGAAATTGAAATAACACATACACTAGAAATTTTGTTAATGAGGAAAGCGCAAATGCAGAAAACCCCCGGGACCTAGTCCAGATTGAACACACACTGTATTAAGCCGCTACAAACACTAGCCTACTCCAAGCTAACTTCGTACTGGACTGTAGTTGAACCCCAATCAATCTCCCACCGATCCAAGGTACAGTTATGCTCCTACGCCTTTGATCCCAGCAGGATACTACGCACTTGATTCCCTTAGCTGATCTCACTCACAACTAAGAGTTGCTACGACCCAAAATCGCAGGCTTTGACAATAAACAAATCTGTCTCACACAGACAAGTCTATCAAAGGATCAATATTTATCCCACAGATAAACCCTAAAGGTTTTGTTCCGTCTTTTGATAATAATCAAGGTGAACGGGAACTAATTGATAATCTGGTCTTATATTCCCGAAGAACAACCTATGGTTATCAATCACCTCACAACAATCTTAATCGTATGGTAGCGAAACAAGATGTTGCGGAATCACAAACAATGAGACGAAGATGTTTGTGATTACTTTTTATATCTTGCCTATCGTAGATATAAATCTCAAGACAATCAATCTGATTATATTCGTACGATAGAAGATGCAAGATCAGATCACACAACTACGATAAAAGTAGTATCGGTCTGGCTTCACAATCCCAATGAAGTCTTTAAGTCGTTAACCTGGTTTTAGAATAAGAAAACCAAAGGTTAAAGGAGAATCGACTCTAGCACGCAAACTAGTATCACACATAAGGTGTGGGGATTAGTTTTGCACAATACTAGATGTCTCCTTTATATAGTATTTCAAATCAGGGTTTGCAATCAATGTTAGCTTAGTAACAAAGCATTCAATATTCACCGTTAGATGAAAACCTGACTTAGATTCAAGCTAATATTTCTCAACCGTTAGATCGAAAAATTAGCTTGTTACACACACTTGACAATGCACGCTTCTAGGTTTGTTAACCGTACCCAAACGTATGCACTTGGTGGTTCAAAAACATTTAACCGAAAGGTTAACCATATAAGCATTTCATATCAACCACGTTCTTCTTCACCATAACTAGTTCAAATGACTTCAAATGAACTAGTTAGAGAGTTGTTCAATTGCAAGAAAATCTCATGTACTACACAAGACACAATTGAAGCAAAGATGATTTAATTCACTTGAATCGGTTCATGAACTTTTATAGCCACGGTTTGCAAACTGCATTCCTCAGTCTTTTTAAGTTTAAGTTCAGAAATCATCTTCAGATATATAACCTTCTCAAGTTCGCAGACTAGGTTCGCGGACTTAAGTTACCGGGCAGAGTTTACAAACTCCAGCAGAAATTCTCGGGTATGAGAACTTCGCCGGTTCGCGGACTGGGTTCGCGTACTTAGCTTCACGCAAGTAGTTTGTCAACTCCAGCAGAAATTCTCAGGTTTGAGAACTTCGGCAGTTCGTGGACTGAGTTCGCGGACTTGGCTCACGCCATTCTTCCGGTTCTCTTGATCAACAAAGTTCGCAAACTTTGGTTCAAGGAATATGACTTATACATAAATGTGTTTCCACAACAATGCTTATGTCCACCATTGATTATGTAATCTAAACTCTCATTTCAATCATTGAAACATTCTTAGAGGACGTTATATAGTTGTTACACCATTTCTCGTCAAAGCAATTTTCAAGATGATTGAAACATATCATGACTTTCGTCACATGGTAAAGATAAACTTGATCGACGCGAAAATCTTACCAACACATATTTCGAGATATAAATAGGCGAGGTATACTCGGCTCGAAATACCAAATTTGTATAATCAAAGTCTATATATATAACATACGAATTCTTGTCTCAAAGAGTAGGAGATAAAGTAGATGGACTTTTGAGTGATAGATAAGTTCTTATACTTGTATGATGAATCGCCATGAAGTCCTTCAGCTCAACTACACTTTCTATGCTAGTCCGAGACTTAGCTATAATAAACTAGAAATCAAGACTTATAGTTTTGATCACTAACATTGACAAACATGATTGAAATAGAAACGCGTGCGAGTTCAACCGAGCAATGCTCTAACACTTATCAGTGATAATACTATCATTGCTCAAGAGATTATTCATTCTATGAAGAAGAAATAAGGTTAGATTGGCCGGATGGCGCTCAAGTTGGATATGTCAAAAGCATTTGACAGATTTGAGTGGAGTTTCCTCATTAAAGTTCTAAAATACTTTTGATTCTGTGATGAATTTTGCAACTTGATTTATCAATGCATTAGCACTACCTCTCTTTCAGTTCTTCTTAATGGTTCCCCATGCGAAGAATTTCATCCCTCAAGAGGCATAAGACAAGGTAATATTCCTCTCCCACCTTTTTTATTCATTCTTGTAATGGAGTTTCTCTCAAGACATCTTGTTGCAGCTCAACATGACAAGCCTATCAAAGGTATTAAAGTGGCTGGCAATGCTCCTGCAATTGATGTAATTTCAAATTTGTTGTAGTAATAAATAATAGAGTTCGTTCAAGACTTGTGAAGGTTGTGCTTTTAGATTTAAATTTTAAAACTAAAGAAAATAAAGCAAATTAAAACTGATTATATTAGAGAGACCGGGGTTCAAGATTTCACCATTCACCAAAATTCATGTAATTTAATGTTAATTTTTATCATGCAATTCTAGACAATATAACTCTAACCAAAAGAAATTGTGATTCTAATCATTGCCTAAATTAGATTTTCAAAACATCAATTGTTAATCGCAAGAATGAAGTATCAAAATCCCTAAACTAAGCATACTTAATCAAGAGAAAACACAATTAATTAATAAAAATCATTACTCAATTTTCATTCGGTGCAACTAATCATAAATGAATTTCATAAATAAATTCAAATAAATTTTACCACATAACTTTTGGAAGAATGGCTTCCTCCATCGCCCCGGAAGATTGGATTTAGCTCATCATGTTGGAAACACACTCAAAATATGTATTCATGGCTCAAAAAGTGTTCACAAGAAGAGAAAATAGTGAAACAGGAAATCTGCAACAGCACATGCGCGTTGCAGACCGACTGTTTCAACTCTCAACTATTATGATGAAGATAACCGTTACAAATATGAAGATAAATGTTGCAGAAGAGGATGAAGAAACTGTTACAATGAAGATAAATGTTGCAAACCAGTTGATGAAACTGTGACAAGCATTTGAAGAAACCGTCGCTGTTTCCCTGTTCTTCACGAGCAGCAACAACAAAGTTCTGAAAACTCTTGATTCACGCTTCCTGAGCTCTCCTCTCGACCCCAAACTCTCCCCTCCCCTTCTATGTGATCCTAGGAACCTATTTATACATTATTGCGACATTGAATCTCCCAAAATCTCTTTATTTAATCCCATTATTTCTTTTATTCTCAAAAATATATTGTTTCCAAAAATGGTTTTCCTACGCGTCTGCAGCTGTATTTCTTTCCTTCTATACCTTCTTCACGCTCCAGAATATCGATCAACTCTTCCAAACACGTGTAGTACACGTTTAAATTCCTCACAACTCGTGCAAGCTCATGTTTTTCCTCCAACTCCCTGTTTGGATTAAACCAAGTTATCCAGCCAAATTTGATCGGAACAAACACCCATACTAGCTCTGTTAGGACATATCACAACTACCCATGAAGTTTCAGCGATTGAATCACACAAAAACTCCTCCAAACATTCGATCGAAATTCTTCCAGTGAAGTGAAATGTTTTCCCGCCAAAATTGGTTTTGAATTTGAGAAGAAGATGTCCTCCCCCTAATCCTGTACGGGTTTCCCTTTAGCACTTGCCTTATGGGGTGCAAATAGTAATTTTTGGGCGTAAATATTAATTTTTCTGGGGTTTCTCCGGCACATTTTTGGGGTGCTTCTGGTGCATTTCTGGGGTGCCTTTAGTAATTTATCCTGGGGTGTAAAACACCACTTTTCGAGCCAATTTTGCTGCAAGGGCTTATTTCTCTATAAATACCTACAAAGACATAAAATAACAAAATAAATACAAAATCGAGCACTAACATTACATACAATTAAGACATATTAGACACATAAATGCGTCTATCAACACCCACAAAATTATTATTTGCTAGTCCTCAAGAAAATCAAAACTACAAAATAAAAATGACTACACTTAGCACGTGCAACAAGCCGTTAAACCGCTAGTTGGCCCTAGCGGCGGAGTGTTGTCTCCGGAGGGTTTACCAGAGGTGTACCCACAAAACCTTTACTCCAGACCCTAGCTATCTACGCAGAACCTTGGAAGGCACTAAAGAATCTCCTTGGTTGGCATACTTATTGACTACAGGAGGAAGTACCCTGATGCGAAATTCCAATTGTTGTACACGAGTTTGCACTCAAGCATACTAAAATTCATATGAAGTGACATAGCTCTACTCAGATAGTCGCACTATGGACATCAATATCCGGAGTCAAAACTAATCACATGGATAGATCAAGAAGATGGATATAGAAAAACATAGATGGTTTTGATGTTTACTAGGTGAACGGTGTTTCTCATATCTGTCTGAAGGCCTCCGCCAAAATGAACCTATACTAATGGACTGAGATACCGGTCTGACTAATATCAGCACACTGGCATATACAAGGGTACCAGTGGTCGATAATCCTAACTCTAGGTCAATACAACTGGCATATACAAGGGTTCCAGTGGTCGACTTTATTGAATTTATTCCAGTTGGTCTAATGGTCTGGTTTTTTTTTTTTTTTTTTGTATCTCAATCACTCTAATTCACCATAGCATTGGTAACAACTTGAATCGTGAGCCCCACCTAATCACTTAGAGAAACATAATTTAAAAACAAAACAAAATAAAAACAGAAGTGAAAAGGACTCAACGACATATGGTGAAACTATCATGTTATTTCTAACACCTGAGCTCTGTGTTTTTATGAATAGACTCTTTAGATGTTGCCATCTAGTCAGATTGGTTCCTCAACTCCTATAACCAAAATTCTTCCATCCACTTAGATTGGTTAGTGCCATCCTTAATAGGCATAAATTTCTATGCTCTGGAGTTTATTTATTGCAAATAAAAGCTAACAAAAAGTTTCTTCCCTACCCCCAAACTTAAATCTAACATTGTCCTCAATGTTTCTAATGAAAGAGCAATACCAAACAGTAAAGTAGCATGAGGCATTAGTAAAGAGAGAAGTCCGAAAGATAGTACCTGGGTGAAGAGAGAAATCAAAAACTAATATACAACAACATACAATCGCCTCGATGGTCAATCAAGGGTAAACAGGGTCCTCCAGAGGGACCTCCTCAATATCATCTATAGGAAAGGGCTCTAAAAAGGGTCTCAATCTCTGACCGTTAACCTTTGAAGAACTACTACCATCCGGTGTCTCGATCTCAACAACTCCATGAGAAAAGACAGTGCGAACAATAAAAAGTCCCGTCCACCGAGAACGTAACTTCCCAGGGAAAAGATGCAAGCGGGTATCATACAGAAGAAATTTTTGACCTGGAGAAAATGACTTTCTTAAGATATTTCTATCATGCACAAGTTTCATTTTGTTCTTATACTCCTTAGCACTATCGTATGCATCTCTACGAATCTCTTCCAACTCATTGAACTTGAGTTTCCTATGGGCTCCTGCCTTGTCAAGTGAAAAATTTAGCTGCTTAACAACCCAATAAGCTCTATGTTCTAACTCAACAGGTAAGTGACATGCCTTGCCATACACAAGTCGATAAGGTGACATTCCAATGGGGGTCTTAAACGCAGTTCGGTAAGCCCATAAGGCATCAATAAGCCTAGACGACCAGTCTTTCCGATTAGGATTAATTGTTTTATCTAATATACGTTTTATCTCCCTATTGGAAACTTCTACCTGACCACTAGTATGTGGATGATACGGGGTAGCTACCTTATGTGTAATACCACATTTCTTCATCAAAAGCCTAAAAGTTCCATTACAAAAGTGCGACCCTCTATCACTAATTATAGCTCGCGGTGTACCAAAACGTGTAAGTATATTATTTTTCAAGAACTCAATCACAACCCTATGGTCATTGGTTTTACACGCAGCCACCTCAATCCACTTAGAGACATAGTCTACAGCGACAAGGATATATAAGTTACCAAAAGAATTAGGAAACGGACCCATAAAGTCAATACCCCATACATCAAAGACCTCCACAACTAAAATAGGGTTCAAGGGCATCATGTTCCTACGGGAAATGGTTCCTAATTTCTGGCAACGTTCACAAGTCACACAGTAACTGTGGGAGTCGTTAAACAACGAAGGCCAATAGAATCCACACTGCAATATCTTAACAGCAGTTTTCCTAGCACTAAAGTGACCCCCACAAGCATGATCATGACAAAAGGAAATAATACTGGACTGGTCACTCTCAGGTATACATCTCCTAATAATATGGTCTGGACAATACTTAAACAAATAAGGATCATCCCAGAAGAAGTTCTTAACCTCAGCTAAAAACCTAGAACGATCTTGTTTACCCCAATGTTGGGGCATTCGACCAGTAACAAGATAGTTCACTATATTCGCATACCAAGGTAATTGGGTAACAAAGAACAATTGTTCATCAGGAATGCTATCCCTTATAGGAAGGGAATCATCAGGGGAACTAACAACTAGCCTAGACAAGTGGTCTGCTACAACATTTTCGGCACCCTTTTTGTCTCTAATGTCTGGAGAAAACTCTTGCAACAAAAGGATCCACCTAATTAATCTAGGTTTTGTATCCTTCTTAGACAAAAGATATTTAAAAGCATCATGATCAGTATATATGATGATCTTAGAACCTAAGAGATAGGGTCTAAACTTGTCTAAGGCAAACACAATGGCTAACAGTTCCTTCTCAGTAGTGGTATAGTTCAACTGGGAATCATTCAGAGTTTTGCTAGCATAGTAAATCACATGAAGTAATTTGTTTTCTCGCCGACCTAGCACTACACCAATAGCATAATCTGAAGCATCACACATGATCTCAAAGGGTAGGTTCCAGTTGGGTTCCTGGACTATGGGGGCGGTAGTGAGTAAATTCTTAAGCTTCTCAAAAGCCTCTAAACAAGCATCATCAAAGACAAACTTAATATCTTTTGCAAGAAAATTGCAAAGAGGTCTAGAAATTAAGCTAAAATCCTTAATGAATCGACGATAAAAACCTGCATGCCCTAAGAATGACCTAATATCTCTTACGGTTTTTGGGACCTGTAAAGTTTTAATCAGGTCAACTTTGGCTTTATCTACCTCTATACCCTTAGAAGATACGATATGCCCTAAAACAATTCCTGAACGAACCATGAAGTGACATTTTTCCCAATTAAGCACTAAATTCTTTTCCTTACACCTAGCCAACACTAGTGACAAATGATGCAAGCACTCATCGAAAGACGAACCAAACACTGAAAAATCATCCATAAAGACCTCTAAGAACCGTTCTACCATCTCAGAAAATATGCTCATCATGCAACGCTGAAAAGTCGCAGGGGCATTACAAAGCCCAAAAGGCATGCGTCTATACGCAAAGGTACCAAAGGGACAGGTAAAAGTGGTTTTCTCTTGGTCTTCTGGGGCAATAACGATCTGATTATATCCAGAATAGCCATATAAAAAGCAGTAGTGACTATGTCCAGCTAATCTCTCTAGCATCTGGTCGATGAAGGGAAGGGGAAAGTGGTCCTTCCTAGTGACCTTGTTCAATTTCCTATAGTCAATATAAACACGCCAACCCGTGGTCACTCGGGTCGGGATTAACTCATTGTTATCATTCTGGACTACAATAATACCGGATTTCTTGGGAACAACCTGAATGGGGCTGACCCACTTACTGTCTGAAATGGGGTAGATAATGTCTGCATCTAACAACTTAAGGACCTCGTTTCGAACTACCTCTTTCATATTAGGGTTTAGTCGATGTTGCATCTCCCTAGAAGGTTTGGTATCACTCTCTAAATAGATCTGATGCATACAAACAGTGGGACTTATACCCTTAATGTCATCTATGGTCCACCCTAAAGCTTCCTTGTTATTTTGAAGGACGGTTACTAGCCTACTTTCCTGGTCACTATCCAAGACGGAAGAAATAATCACAGGTAAAGTCTCAGACGGGCCTAAAAACCTATATTTCAGGGAATCTGGCAATGGTTTTAGGTCCAACTTAGGAGGCTCTTCTGACGAAGGAACTAGGGTAGACTTAGAAACTGGTAGTGCTTCGAACTTAGGTTTCCATTCATTACTAGTATCTAACAAAGGGGTTGAATCTAACAAAGCATTCACCTCATTAATCACATTATCATCATCAAAATCAATCCCAAAGTGAGCTAGGCATTTCTCTAATGGATCTTCTAACAAAGTGTTTGGTAATGACTCGTCGACTAATGTTCCTATCATGTTCACCTCTTCTATGTTCGAGTCATCTAGTTCGGAGGGTAGCTTACTAATATTAAAAATGTTTAGCTCAATAGTCATATTACCAAAAGACAATTTCATAATACCATTTCGACAGTTAATGATCGCATTGGATGTAGCTAAAAACGGGCGACCTAAAATTACCGGTATCTGGTTCTCTGGGTCAGGGACAGGTTGGGTATCTAGGATAACAAAATCCACTGGATAAATAAACTTGTCAACCTCTATGAGAACATCCTCGATAACACCACGAGGAATTTTAACGGACCTATCAGCTAACTGAAGTGTCATCTGGGTAGGTTTCATCTCACCAAGTCCTAGCTTAAGGTACACATGATATGGTAGTAAGTTCACACTAGCTCCCAAGTCAAGCAACGCTTTCTCAACACGGTATTTACCTATTTTGCAAGAAATGGTAGGGGACCCTGGGTCTTTATACTTAGGAGTAGTGGTATTCTGAATAACAGAACTCAGGTGACTAGCTAGAAAGGCTTTCTTTTGGACATTAAGCTTTCGCTTTCGCGTACACATATCCTTTAGAAACTTGGCATAAGAGGGAATCTGCTTAATTGCATTTAGTAGTGGAAGCTTGATAGTTACCTGCTTAAAAACCTCCAATATATCATTAAAATTGGACACCCTCTTAGTTGGAACTAGCAGCTGTGGAAATGGGGCTCTAGGGACAAAGTCGGGCTCAATATGACCCTCATTGGTCTCTTTAGAGACTCTATCAGTCTCCTCAGTTTCTGGTTCAGAAGGGTGAACTACAACATGTTCATTATCAGGCATGGAAACCTTGTTGTCTATCTCTCTACCACTCCTAAGGGTTTTAATAGCATTCACATGATCAGATGGTCTTTCACCTATTTCATTAATTCCTCTAGGGTTGGGTTGAGTCTGACTAGGAAACTTACCTCTTTCTCTTAAAGACTCATTTATCTGACTAACCTGGTTTTTCAACTCGGAAATAGCCTGAGAGTTAGCCTGACCTATTCTCTTATTTTCTTCTAAACCTTGAGCAACAGATTGCTGAAACTGCACAGTGTTACGAGTTAACAAAGCAAGAGACTCTTCTAAACTCATAATCTTCTTATCCGAAGGGTTCTGAAACTGTTCCGGAGCTGAAGGATTCTTAGTATAGCCAAAACCTGGGGGAACCTGAGCATTACTAGACTGACCTTGATTCTGGCCCTTGGACCAAGAAAGGTTTGGATGGTTTCTCCAGCCAGGGTTATAGGTTTCTGAATATGGGTCAAACTTTTGTCGGTTATCAAACCTAGTGTTGTTATAAAGAGCATTGGCTTGCTCTTCAACAGCATGGCCTTCCCAAAAAGGCTCATTTCTTCCACTACTACCACTAGAATGACCTAATTCTAAGGCTTTTAACCTTTTGGCTATAGCTGCTATTTTGGCATCTGACTCATGAGATCCTTCTACCCTATTAACATTTCCCCTACTTAGAAGAATTGTTTTTTGGGGTTCCCTACTATTTTCCCATTGTTGGGTCTTATCGGCGATTTCATTCAAAAATGGCATCGCTTCATCAACAGTTTTATTCTCAAACCCACCTGTGCATAAGGACTCAACCATGGTTGTTGTTGAATAATCTAAACCCTCATAGAGGATATGAACTAACCTAACATTCTCCAAACCATTATGAGGACATTGAGATATCAAGTCATTGAACCTTTCTAAGTACCTATATAAAGATTCTCCCTCTTGTTGGGCAAAATTACATATTTGTGTCCTAATAGACGATGTTTTATGCGTTGGGAAAAACTTATGTATAAAGGCAGAAGTAAGTTGATCATAGGTTTCAATTGACTCAGAGTCCAAACTATACAACCAAGATTTGGCTTTATCTTTTAAGGAAAAGGGGAATAACCTAAGTTTCAACGCATCATCACTTAGGTTTTTAATTTTCAGAGTACTACAAACTTCCTCAAATTCCCTGACATGAAAATAGGGGTTCTCATTCTCCTTCCCTAAAAACATTGGGAGAATCTGTAAAGTCCCAGGTTTCAGTTCATAATTTGCCTCGGTTTCAGCTAACTTGATACAAGACAGACGAGAGGTCCTAGTTAGGTTTAGCAAAGCTTTCAAAGTTGCCATTTCTGACACTACCAAAGGACTAGGAGTACTAGGGGTAATTTCCTCACGAAGAGACAGATTCTCAAAACTGAAGTTTCCAAAAACGGGGCTCTCAAAAGAAGAGTCTTCGAGATCCCCGCCTTCACAAAAAGAACTACTAGGTTTGTCACTAATCAAACGACCTAGAGTGTTTCTTTTCCAAGCCCGTTTAAAAACTTCGGGCATACACTAGAAAAACAAAATCAAAAAGAAAAGTCCTAAAACGGAAGGGATGTTCTATGCAAACACAAACAAGGCTGACTCCGCCACAACAAACCTACTGATTTCTAGCAAACAAAAAGCATGATGGCTCCACTTAGATTGTTTCTAGACCAACTTCTAATCCTTCGAACGAGAATTCATTACAATTTAAGCAAACCCCTCTAGAATCAATCCGAGTCAAAGTAAGTTGAATAGAGGCGAGGGAAGCTCGGTGGAGCTTTGATACCCGAGGCCTCACCGGTATTACAAGGCGGCGCAGTCACGCATTCAACTTACAGAAACCGTCAAGAACTTCGAAGTATGCTTAAAAGAGTAACCAATATTTTTCGAATGACTTTCCTGTTAAGCTCGTTACCCTATCGGTCTCGTTCTAGTCAAAATTTTAGGCTTAGGTTCGCGTTTGGTGTCGTTTTCCTAAGGCGGGCAAGAAGAGAACGGTGATGAAATCCGAACCCTTATCTTGTATGGCCAGTCCTTGCCCTTTACTAGGAAATTAAAGCAGCTGTTTTCAAGTCCTCAACATATATGCATATGAAGGAAGACAGTAACTCGCTGACAGGGGATTCGCGAGTGTTTCGACAAACTTACCTCCCGTACCAGACGGGGGATGAACCTTTGTAGTCGACTCGGGCCACGACTCCTATATCATGTACGAACCCGAGGGGCCGAGGTGATATCGTAATCACCGTCCTTCTCTGCAGACAGTTTATATATAAACCACCCTACCGTAGGGTTTAAAAAAATAATGTCCCAAAATTTAAAGTCCAAAGTCCAAAAATATAAAGTGCAAAAGAAAAAGAAAGTCTAAAAAATCTACAAAAATAAAAATGTCTCTCTTTTTTTATAAAAAAAAAAATCTTCTTCTTTCGCTCCTTTCGCTTTGCCTTTTACTCCAGCCTTTAAGTATTCACCAAAAGCTTTGGAAAAATTTTCTTTCGTTCCAAATTCCAAAATCTGAAAGTAAAAGACAAAAACCAAAAAACGTAAAGAAGAACAAATAAAAATAAAAACCTAAAAAAAAAAATCTAAAAACTCTAGCCTAAAGACAAGTCCGCGTCGGCGGCGCCAAAAATTTAATGTGTTTTCAAATTTGTTATAGTAACAAATAATAGAGTTCGTTCAAGACTTGTGAAGGTTGTGCTTTTAGATTTAGATTTTAAAACTAAAGAAAATAAAGCAAATTAAAACTGATTATATTAGAGAGACCGGGGTTCAGGATTTCACCATTCACCAAAATTCATGTAATTTAATGCTAATTTTTATCATGCAATTCTAGACAATATAACTCCAATCAAAAGAAATTGTGATTCTAATCATTGCCTAAATTAGATTTTCAAAACATCAATTGTTAATCGCAAGAATGAAGTATCAAAAGCCCTAAACTAAGCATACTTCATCAAGAAAAAACACAACTAATTAATAAAAATCATTACTCAATTTTCATTCGGTGCAAATAATCATAAAAAAAGTGCATAAATAAATTCAAATAAATTTTACCACATAACTTTTGGAAGAATGGCTTCCTCCATCGCCCGGAAGACTGGGTTCAGCTCATCATGTTGGAAACACACTCAAAATACGTATTCATGGCTCAAAAAGTGTTTACAAGAAGAGAAAATAGTGAAACAGGAAATCTACAACAGCATATGCGCGTTGCAGACCGACTGTTTCAACTCTCAACTGTTATGATGAAGATAACCGTTAAAAATATGAAGATAAATGTTGCAGAAGAGGATGAAGAAACTGTTACAATGAAGATAAATGTTGCAAACTATTTGAAGAAACTGTGACAAGCATTTGAAGAAACCGTTACGAAGGATGACGAAACCGTCGTTGTTTCCCTGTTCTTCACGAGCAGCAGCAACAGAGTTCTGAAAACTCTTGATTCACGCTTCCTGAGCTCTCCCCTCGACCCCAAACTCTCCCCTCCCCTTCTATGTGATCCTAGGAACCTATTTATACATCATTGCGACATTGAATTTTTTATTTAATCCCATTATTTCTTTTATTCTCGAAAATATATTGTTTCCAAAAATCATTTTCCTACGCGTCTGCAGCTGTATTTCTTTCCTTCTATACCTTCTTCACGCTTCAGAATATCGATCAACTCTTCCAAACACGTGTAGTACACGTTTAAATTCCTCACAACTCGTGCAAGCTCATGTTTTTCCTCCAACTCCCTGTTTGGATTAAACCAAGTTATCCAGCCAAATTTGATCGGAACAAACACCCATACTAGCTCTGTTAGGACATATCACAACTACCCATGAAGTTTCAGCGATTGAATCACACAAAAACTCCTCCAAACATTCGATCGAAATTCTTCCAGTGCAGTGAAATGTTTTCCCGCCAAAATTGGTTTTGAATTTGAGAAGAAGATGTCCTTCCCCTAATCCTGTACGGGTTTCCCTTTAGCACTTGCCTTATGGGGTGCAAATAGTAATTTTTGGGCGTAAATAGTAACTTTTCTGGGGTTTCTCCGGCACATTTTTGGGGTGCTTCCGATGCATTTCTGGGGTGCCTTTAGTACTTTATCCTGGGGTGTAAAACACCACTTTTCGAGCCAATTTTTGCTGCAAGAGCTTATTTCTCTATAAATACCTATAAAGACATAAAATAACAAAATAAATACAAAATCAAGCACTAACAATACATACAATTGAGACATATTAGACACATAAATGCGTCTATCATCCATCAATCATTTGCTCTTTGCAGATTAATGCTTGATTTTCACTCAGTCAAATCTTTCTTCTGTTAACAATTTTCTAGAGCTTCTCAGTAACTTCAGCTCACAATCAGGATAAGTTATTAATTTTGAGAAACTTGCAGTGCATTTCAGTAAGTATACTAAACCTGAAGTTGTTGAAACTTTAACTCACATTCCGGGTCATTCTAAGCAAGAGTCCTTCAAGTCTATACAATAGAATTTTGAACTGAGATTATCCACCTACAATGCAATATCTCTTTCTCAGGCAGGGAGGTTGTAGCGCCCCTAAAGATAGCAGCCGACTAATCCAAGATTAACTATAAAATGAGGTACTAAGGATGTACATCATAAACTTAAGCATTCAATTAAGAAATCTGCTACAAAACTTAACCCAAAAACTAGCCCTGAATATATATACAAGAACTCCTCTCAAATGATACATATTCAATAGTGAGTTGATTTACAAAATAGAATACAAACACATAATAAACATAGCGGAAGCTAACTAACTAACGTAAATAATTATTCGAAGCTTTCATCATCACATGCACATCTTGATCCGTCTCTTAAACTGAAAGTGAGAATGGGTGAGAATATCATCCCTAAAAGGGGTGCCTAGTAGAAATAACAACTAACTTTCAAGTAATCATTAATATGACTTGAAGACAATGCAGGTTTTACCGAAAGTCGATAATACACGGAAAGACAGTAAAACATATTGTAGAAACTTCTTCAAAGCAATTTAAAAGAGCAGTAAACATCCATACATAAAAGTAAACATCCATGTATGAGATGTGTGTTGCCGCACATAATAAAGAATAATATTACGGTGTATCTCCCTAGCCATATAATATTGCGGTTTATCGCCCTAGCCATAAAATATTGGATACAAAGAAAGAATAATATTGCAGTTTATCGCCCTAACCGTGTAATATGGCGGTGTATCGCCCTATCCATAGAATACTGGATATAGTGTCGGCACACATCTTATACCACACAAAGATATGCATGAATTTCACAACATAAAGATTTGTTAAACCATAATGAATCCAAGAGATTTCGTTATCGATTCCCACCACTTTTGATGAAAGCCTCGCCTACCTCGAGATCCACGGTCCACTGGTTCATCCTTGAGTCGATCGTTGTTAATATAGACTAACTGTTAATCACACAAGAAGTCTAAGAAACTAGCCAAAATGGCTCACACAAGAAGCGTACAAGTCTATCTAATTTTTCTAAGCCAATTTATGACTTCTACACCTTATATTATTTATATTTATCATATCAAAGGTTTACTAATTCAATTAGGTTGGTTCTATAGTCCAATAAATAAGTCTAATGAAGATCTACAACCTTGTAGAAGGAACCAAAAGCCAATTCGGACCACAAGAGGTCTGAAACATCAATTTAGGAAAAATAGGGTTCATCCTAGTCAACTAACAACCGCTAATGGTCGAACTGACAGTCACATATCAACCAACTAAGTCTAGGTCAAAGGTATGGTCCTGGTCAAATGGTCAAGGTCAGGTCAACTGCTTCAACTCAGGTCAAGACAAGGTTAAATTTAACTCAGTCAGATTAACTAAGTCAGACACAAAGAATCAGTCAAACATCTAACTGGCAAGAAAACTCAAGGCCAAAGCCTTTGCAAATGCCAAAGCTGAACTGCACCATAATGCTGCATCACAAGACTCAACACACTAGACTAAGCTCAAACTGAGCAATATTCCTCCCTGCCATAACTTCATTCCCAACTCTACTTCATTAACATTTCAAATCTACGAAACTAAAATTATACATTCATTCTCAGACAAAATTTGAATTTCAATTACAAATGCATTCTAAGTTTACCTGCAATTGCAGTTGCAAGCATGCACTGGAAGCACTAACTATAATCCTACAATCCTCATTATCAACACCCTTTCTCACAATATTTCAATTCTGCTCAACCACATCTCCACACTCAACAGAACCAACCAACAGTTCATATATTCAATACAAACCATTCTCATCGATATTCAAATTCAATCCTTGTTTATCTCACTCCGACAGTGTTACTGGCTCAACTCAATTAAAACCCAATTCATTAACACAAACACACTACCATCTCAATTTACTAATCTAATTAAGCTTCAACCTAATACAATCAATTAAGCAGCATCACTACCACCACTTGATTCATACACACTATCCTCGGTTCATTAATATCTTTACTGAAATCACATCCCTTCTAACTCATTTCATTCATGCAACAATCCCAACTTCATAATTGCACATTCATCTCAAACTCATCTCTAGTCTAACTAAGACTTCATCACAAACACTGAACAATTATTCCTCTCTAAATATACTTCCATCTGTGACACCACTTCACTACAACACAGTTAACAAATCAGATCAATAACACCAACTATAATTCCAACCTCATCAGGTTATACACGATTCCACTTCAACTTCAACTACTGTAATTAAACAGCATAAAGACTTACTCAAATATTAGCCTCCCCTGAACCGTTGCTTCATCAATTTCAACTGTTGTTACCTTAAATTAATCAATCTCCAAACACCCATCCTTAATCAATCTCATCACTGGTTCTCAACAAAACCCTAAAGTAATCATCAAATCAACACTTCTCTAATTCGAACCCAAATCAACATGCATAAACTCTAACTTCTAATTTGGGGAAGAACAGAACATAAACCCTAATTTAAATACAACACTCTCATCTTCAAAATCAATCCTTAACTCTTAATTCGAGACAAACCCATCTTCAATCAGACTTCTAAACCTTCAATTTCATCTTCCTTGGATTTTCTCACAAACCCTAATTCAATCTCTGAGAAAACCCTAACTCTTGATTCAACTTTAAAACAACCTCACAACTTTAATCGAACAACAACCCTCTTTGTCTTGATTTACTAACAACTCAGTACACATCTCAGTTCCTTACAAATTCATAATCCATCTAGACCCCTAACTTCTAATTCACCTCCTCCTTCGAGTTTGAATCAACAACAGACAAAAACACCATCACTATCAACTACTCCATGATCTTCTTCACCTCCTACCGATCACAAAATCACTGATCTGTTTTCTAAAACTTCGGCAGAAGATGAACAGAGAAGAAGAAGGAAGAAGAAACAAGAAGAAGAAGAAAGAAAAGAATGAATAAATCTTCTCGATTAGGTGTAGATAATACCAATTCAAAGTAACTGATACACCCAACGATTTGGATATGGGCATCCCAGGTTGGTCTAAAGAAAAAAGACTATTTTTCCCTTCAAACTAATTTGATGATATCTGCTTCATCCAGTGTCCGATTGACACGCCCGAGTAGTCCATCTCGCATAACTTTTCGAGACCTATATAATTATGCTAGTTTCGAATCTAAGTTACTGTTAGATTAATTTCTATTAATTAACGTTCGTGTTAAACTAATCGAGTTATTATCGGCTAAGACGTCTCTTGATCATCGCTACACCCGTCAAATAGCGTTGACGAGCTTGAGGGTCTTTACATTCTCCCCACCTTATACGTTTTCGTCCTCGAAAATAAAACCATCCTTATAGTCTTAAAAATTCCCCACTTTAAAGAATAATCATATTTCTTGTCTAGGCGCAAACAACATAATACAAATCACAAACCTATATGGATTTCTACAACTAAAATTTGTGTCTCTAGGTTTAAAAGACTAGTTTCTATGTCAATAAGTTACTGGTTATAATTACGAGGGAAGATACTCTATAATAAATCTATCGGTCTATTAATAGAAGCAAGTCTCCCTTCTATGCCTAGTGATACAAGAATGCAGTTGTCCTGTCTAGGTTCACGTAGCCTGACAATGCCTACCTACGTAACAAGTATCACCCGAACACATCAGAATCACCAACATCACTATTGAATATGTATCATTTGAGAGGAGTTTTTGTATATATATTTCAGAGCGGGGCTAATTTTTGGGTTAACTTTTGTATTAGATTTGTTAGTTGAATGCTTAAGTTTATGTTGTACATCCTTAGTGCCTCATTTTATAGTTGATCTTTGGATTAGTCAGCTGCTAGCTTTAGGGGCGCTACAGAGGTCTACAATGGTTAAGCATGTTCTTAATTCAGTTCCAACTTATCAAATGGGTACTTTTAAGTTACGAAATAAACTCATCAACAATCTGACTTCAATTGAAAGGAATTTATTTTGGGTACATCAATCAAATAAGGGATCTAATCCACTGGCTTGTGTTTAGGGGTAAAAACTGATTCTGTTGTTTTTGGTAAATTTGGATGTGTTAATGAGAAACGAATTCAAACCCTAAACAAATGCACTGCACGGTTAGATTCGAGAGATCAATATGTAAGACTCTGTCCTAAACCAAGAAATGGCCGTTCCAGATTCAATTCTGTCACAAAGTGAAGGATAAGGGTTGATCTTAGGGAAGCGAAGAAGGTGTTTGAGATCAGAAAGTTGAATTATGAAGGTGTGGCTGTTTTATGACTTGTATCAGAAAAATGGTTTTTGGCTACTTGTGTTGATAACACTTGTTGTTTTTAAAATAGGTTGAAAAACCTATTTATACAAGTCATTGAGCGCACCCTGATCTCATAGGAAGTGGTGGAAGTTAAGTAGTATAGAAGTGGAGCTGTGCGGAAGGTGGTGATCATCGTGTTTCCATTATGAGGGAAGACTGGTCACACCTTCACCCACTACCCTCATTGTTGTTAACCTCCCGTCCTTTCCTGACACTTTCTCGTAGTGGGCGCGTTGCACGCTGTAAACCGCCAGACCAATGCCCCAGTGAGCATCCCCCAGTTTGTGACACGTTTGATGTCTCGAATAAATGGGTAAAGTCGTGGGACTTGCCGCAAAGAATAGCACGCATCGTTATTAGTTTAAATAATAAGTTATTCATGAAGTCAATATTTGCATAACATTGCTTATAATCGATGTGTATAAAGCATCGCTTTCAAATAAGCAGCTGAAAAATAATTGATGTGCTAGAAGCATTGTTGTTTTAGAGCTCGATCGAATCAGTCACGAATTGTGTCTTAAGAAAGTAGCACGACCGACCACCTTTGGGTGATCGTTTGAGGACCCTATGGGGGAGCTATCACTCGGTCGATAGCTCCCTGTGGGGGAGGGGTGGCTGGTGATCACAATGCTACCCTGTTGGTTTTCTGAAAATAAATCTTCGTCATCCAACCAGGCTAGCGAAGTTGGATGGACAAGATGATTTGCGACAGTTGTTCATTGCCGTTAAACCAGGCTAGCGAAGTTGGATGGACAAGATGATTCGCGCTACTTTGGGCAAACGGTTTGACGCGCTCTTGGATTTTTATGCGCAGTTCGATCAACCAGGTATTGAGCTGGGTCGCCAGTGAACGCGCCAGCACCTCGTTATCCGCCTGAAACTGGATCTAGGTCGTCCTACTAGGTTGGCGAAGATGGATGGACACGATTGATTTGCGACAGTTGTATAACGCCGCTTATTCAATTTAGGGTTAAAGGCTGTGCGATCACCCTTCTTTGGTCGCGTGATTCAACGCGTTTCTGGTTTGCCGCGGGCAGGTCGATCGACCAAGAATGTAGTTGGGTCGTTGGTGATCACGCTAGTACCCTCTTGATCATTCGAGGGAAGATCTAAGCCGTACAACTAGGCTAGCTAATTTAGACGGTCGTGATATTTTTTTTGACCGTTTTTGTCGGCCTTAGCTCGTTTGAGCTATTTTCAACAGCGCGATCACCCATGTTTGGGGTTAGCGTTCGATGACGTTGGAGTGTGCTAGATGCAGTCCAACCGGTTAGGGTATTAGCGGGCCAACCGGTGGTCATCCTGTGATTGCCTAGTTCCGCTAGGAGTAGATTAAGCCATTTAAATTGTGTGTCCAAATCGTGCGGCCTTGATCATTTTTTAAGACTGATACGGACAATCTAGATTTTCCGTAAGGAATTAAAATGTGTTCGATCGCGCTAACTTTTAATTAAAAAATGTGTGAACGCGCTGATCTCTTTGTCAGAGGGTGGTGTATCCTACATGATTATTTTCATGCAGGTCTCAATACTGACACTTCGGGAGATTCATGCTACTCCGCTGCGAGTGAACATTAATCGTCATGTTATGCCAGTATTGAGAGTTCAGCTGAGAACATAGCATAGGAAAACACTAGGCGGGTCAATGCACTAGTGAATAATGCAATAGGTTATAGTTTACAGAATATTAGGGGTGTACCAAATCTAGGAAAACACTAGTCTACTCTATCTTTTGAGATATCAATTGTAACTAGGCTATCCCGGTGTAGAGTTAAAAAAAAAAAAAACTTCAATTTGGATGTACCAAATCATATTGCACACCCTGAAATAAAGGCTAACTATCTATATTATAAGGAAGAAGTCTGTCTGTCTATGGGTCAATTAAGACCCTTGATTTTGGTCATCCTACGGCCTAGATTGATTATTGGTTGTTTGATTTTGAGTCAAAGATTACCATTGACATTAGCCATCATGCGGCCGAGACCAATTATTGGCTTTGTGTTTTGGATCAAAGTCGAAAGAATTTTTTGAGGTTCGCTTAACAAGAGAGGGAGAGGGAGCGAGAGACTTTTTTTTGAAACTGAGGGAGAGATGTTTCTTCTTCATCCTCTTCGCTGATAATAGATGTTAAAATAGAAAGAAAAAATAAGGCAAGATGAAGACTTGGTTAGTAAAGATAACTTTTAGGGTTGGCAATGTTAAGAAAATATTAGGCAATATTTATGTTGCCAATGGCAAACTACCATCCAACAACACATCTCGCGAATTAGTTGTTCGTGCACCAATACCAAACTAGGAAGATTACTAGCCAAAGCCTCTATTAGTTGATATTATAGTCTGTCATCCAACAGCACGTCCCGCAAATTAGTTGTTTCATAGATTGGCAAGGAGATAAACAAGAAAAAAAATCACTGGGAAAGAGATTTAGGTTACTTTTATGAATATTGTAATTTTTCAATCTTCGTTACTTTGGCTTATACTTTTCCGTCTAAACTTTATTTTTATGAACCAATTTTGTTTTACGAAAGAACTCAGTTTTTCCGTCTAAAACTTCATTACTTTGGATAGATATTACTTTCAAAGTTGTTTGACTATTGGATTAAACAAATTTGGTCCATCGGTAAGATTTCTAAGTTACTTCACAGAATCAGTAATGGACTTGATTCACATAAACAATGACACAGACTGTTTAAGCTATTCCGAGGAAGTTCTTCTTTGCTTTGAATCTAATTAAGCTTTTGTCTGTTTACAGATGAATTATGTTAACAGTAGTTCATACTACTCTGGGCCACTTTTGAGGCTGATAGAAGCTATGCAAATTTATTTCTTCTTTTTCTTGCGATGCAATACGTGTTGTAGGCATGAATTTCATTAAAGGTTTATACACAAAATCTATGATGTCAAGAAGATGGGCTTTGAGATCTGTGTATGTGATGAATATAAGAAACTAATAGGTCTATTTGTGACAAGCTAAAGTGTGGAAGAGTCCTGGGAATTTATGGCAAGCTTAAATGCATATTCAAGCAGATGTGATGCTCACGTCCCCTGCATCCTTCCAGATCACAAAGGTTATGTGGCAGCTAAAATAAAGTGTTCAAGTGAGAAGTAAAACAAAATCGAGGTACAAAACACAGTGGAAGAAAGTAAAAGTGGTAGAGGAAGTTGTGACGGTAGTATCTGGACCAACAGAAGCCCCATCATATTTGAATGATCATAAAGTGGCGGTACTAGAGCGAGCTAAGAGATCAAATCGGATTACTGAGGAAATGTTATTAATACAGCTGAAGTTAGAGCAGAAGGTGAGCACAATAATTATGATATTCAAGTTTGATTTTACATTGGAGATTTTTTCTGTTAATTTATGGATTTGATAGATGAGCTCCTCATGTAGAGTTTATATATATTCTCTGTTCTCCTATAAAGGTAACAACTCCTCTGCCGTTTCCTTTCACCCGTAGTGAGCTTCGTTGTATTTGCTGCCAATTAGCTTTATATATGCACTTGCAAAAGTAAGAGAAAACAAAAATAGTTTCACGTATACGTATTGGAAAATTTGTTTGTTGGTCCTAGGCCCAAATAAATATTTATAGTAGGGTCCATCCGGAATAATAACTTAGCCTAGGGTCCATATTTATTTAAAATATGGAAAAGACATATACAACCCCTGTTCCAAACGTGTGAGTAGTATCTCATCGTTCTATTGGGGAAAAACTCAAAGTACTTTTACGAACTACAGAGGAAAGCAAGAAAAAAAATCCAACCTAACCCTAGGTTTCTTCTATTGATCGATCAAAAAGGAATAGAAACGGAAACAAAAATCATCAAAACATGCATCAACTATTGATTTATCAAAAATGAGTAAGAAACAAAAACGAGAATCATCAAAATCTATATCAGTGGTGAAGAAATCATATAAAATCATCAAAAACTAGACGAAGAATCATTCGCTTGAAGATATGTTCAGTTTCCAATTCTTGCAGGAATTTCTCGACTAAGACGATTATGAGAAAGAATCAACCCTTGTAAGTTCTGCTACTCTGTGATCCCCAAAGAAATTTCACCCGTGAACTGATTGTGAGAAACATCAAGCAAATCAAGCCCCAACTTATCTGATGGTTTAGAAATTGCACTTTGGTATATGACATGATATCTCATAGAAACTCAAGGGTTGATAATACTGACTTATAGCCATGTCATCCTGTTTTTGCGTTCTCAAATTTATTTTACATTATATGATCCAACAGTACGTATATGATGTACTGTCACTGTATATCGACTGGACCAAAAAGAAATTAGGTAAGTTTTGACATTTTCAACGGTAGGCACACATTGGCACATATCCCCTATACTGAAGAAAAAGAAGCTATCGGTACATATATCGGCTGTACTGAGAAAAATTGTACGTACATAACAGTTATACTGAAAAATGTAGCTACATATTAGCTATACTGGAAAAATTGTAGGTACATATTAGCTGTACTGAAAAAAGTAGGTCTTATTTAGTAAATTTGGGTTCAAAATTTGGATTTTGAGTTGATGGTATGAATAACAAGGAAAGAACAAAAGTTTTTTCTTTTTTACATTATCATCTAATCCATAACTTAACAGTACAGTACTTGACTATTGTATGAGAGTGGGCGACCTTGGAACGAAACAACAATTTTTTTTAAAAGGGAAATCGGCAAAGAAGACACCCCTTCTTTCCGTTCATCCCTTTCGACTTCTATACAAAACATTTGGCTAATGTTCAAATATAAAAGCTAACAAGACCTATTTTCCCTCCCTTTTCCTCTCTATATCTCCCACTGATAAATGAGATCATTCAGTTGACTTGTGTAGTTGGGCATTTGAGAACCAAAAATAAAAAAGATACAAAAGATAATGTTCCCCACAGGTCAGTCACCAAGTGTAGTTGGTCTGCACAAAACACTCCAAACTCATGGTAATGCAGTATGAGAGTCACAAGCTTCCATCATCTGCATAGATCCCATTTCCTTAGATCAGTCTCACATTTGCTTTCTCTCTTAAACACAAAATATAACAGGCTTGTTCATGTTACAAATACAGAGAGGGCATATCCTTTCCTAAACTTGTATCCTTCCTCTTGTATCGACATTCAGGTCCCTTCTAAAATGAAATAGAGGAAGATGGTTATCTTAAGCACAAACATGCGGTACATTACATGCACCAGAAAATGTTAACCTGTAAATCAAAATAATTAGTCATTTCTATCCATCTGTGATACGTACACTTTAATACTTCCATCTTGCATGGAAGGCGGCAAAATAAAATGAATTTTATAGAGTGTATGGTATATGTACTGTGGTTTTTGTACAGTACATCATTTATGCACTGTGGTTTTCCCTGAGTACATGATTTATGTACAATTTTTTACACAAAAAAATCCATTTATGGACAGAGTTCCCCCATCTAAGTGACTAAATGAGCTCATAACAATATCAAGTTTCCCTGTGATTTCCCTCTATTATGTTAGATTCTAAACAAACCTGTGTATGAAGGCTTCGCCAAATAAGAATTTAGTACACATTGACCTACTGCTACTTCATTTTTAGATCCGTGTAGAAGGTATCTGTGCAGGAGCTACTGGGATTATCTCTCCATACAAGCAACATCATAAACATCTTCAACCTCAGAAAGCGTACATACAAGAAAGAAAGTTCAATTGATATTATAGCTAAGAAATTTATTTCTTACCTCTCATTAATGGACTTGAATTCCAGCAAAATTAACATACATTTTAGATACCATTTTAAATTAACATAATGTGGAAGACAACAAAATAGTCAAGTGGCAGATACAATAGGAACAAATGGAAATTGATTTTTAAGAGTACGTCATTTATGTACTATGAAAAATTCTTATTCCCCGATTCATATAATGCAAGCAAATCTACAAAATTTCATAGTAACATTATTGGTATGTTCAGACAACATACCTATGCGTAATGCAAATAAAGGAAATTATTCCTTTCACAACGGTCAGTACATATTAGCGACAATCATAATTCTATTGGATTTTAAACATCATAACAGGGATTGCATTCGAAAAGACAATTAGTTCCATCTAAAACCTTTGCATACTGCTAAGATAACAATTCTTCCTTTCACAATTGTGTCAGTACATATTTGCACACTCATATTTCAGTGGATTTTAACTATCATAACAGGGATAGCATTTGAAAATATAACAAATTCCATCTAACACCTATGCATAATGCGGCACAAACACAAATCAGGACGATGTAAATTTCATTTTGGCAAATGGTGCACTTGTCTTCACAGCAGAGAGATGAGTCTGTAGTAAATCATGGTGTACTGTAATTTACACAATAAGAGAGGATAAACTTACATATCTTGTAGACGTTTGCTTTAGATCTCTTGTTTGTTTATCAACTGCTTGTAAAGTCTAGTAGCACCGCTACCTTTTGAGTACAAAATGAACAACACCATCAACACCATTAACGAAACGGAATATAAATTAAAATTTTAAGTGAAGTCGTGGCGAAGATCTCAAAGATCTAATTTAACAAAACCAAAAATTACCAAAAATCAAAAAATAAACTCAGGATAATCCTCTGGATTAGAAGCACTACTGTCAGCTAAATCATTGACAAGGACCACTACTCAGCCATTGGTTTAAACTACTCCTGATAGTAATGAAATCTGGCGAGAAATAACACAGTACCTGCGTATGAAAGCTTCGCCATATATAAAGTTAGGAAGTACAAAGTACATCGTTTATGCAACGATTTTCTCTTGAGTGTAGCGTTTATAACCTGAGAAATATCACAATATAGCAATTATACATAGATTTTTTAGCAGTGCAGCGCATACACACTGGGATTTTGTCAGCGATGCATCATATATACACCCTGACTTTTCAGCAGTGCAACATATATATACATTGTGTCTTTTTGGCAGTGCAGTGTATATACTCTGTGACTATCAAATGTAAGCTAAACGAGGTTTAGGATTGTGGTAACATTGGCATTAACATATGCACAAGGTTAAACTAAAATGATTAAATCTAGTAACAAAAAATAAACACAAAACAAATTCAGAATGCAAGGTTACCAAACCACCAAATTGCATTGACAAATAACGCAACACAACATTTATATACTGAATTTTCCTGAAGTGCAGCGCTTATAGACTGACATTTTCTGAAGTGTGGCCTTTATACCTTGAGAAAATAACATTGTACATCGTTTATACACTGATTTTTATGAAGTGCAGCGATTATACACTGACAAAATTACTTAACAACCACATTTCGATGATACTAATCGACCATCTGCAATGGCTACATGTGCACAAGTAACCATTTTGATAGTCAGAAACGTATTAATTCACTGATTTTGTATCATTATCTTTATACTGAGAAGTGAGAAGTCTCAGTACATGAAATATATACTCACCAAGATCCAAAAAGAGTAGAGCAACATTGCATTCAGTATGATACTAGTTCATTATTTCCAATCTATAACAGACGTACACAATTTGTAGTTTCAAAACTACAATAAATATAAAGTCAATTCATTTTCCAGTCTATAAAAGATGTACTCAATTCATTTCCAGTCAATTCATCAAATATCCTGCATAATCAAAATCCAGTCTATAGAAGATGTACTCAATTTCTCGACAATACATCAAAATACACTCAATTCATTCAGTTCTTTTTAAGGAAAAAACAGGCCTCTATTCATTATGTAAATCAACAGATAACATCCCTGGTAAGCTTTTATATGTTTATAACTACAAAAATCATCCTTGAATAAACCCAATCCACACCAATTACTGAATAATCTAAACAATTTTCGTTCTCTAATGAACACATGAACTGCTCAATAAACAAATTCCATTACCAAACCAAACAGATCATCAAAAATGCAAACCAATTAATAGATCAACAGTCAAACATTCATAATTAGATCTGTACTACTGTAACTAATAGATCTAACACAATAATCACCCAAATTTCAGAAAGAACCTACGAAAACAAATTATTGCAACAAATAAAAAACTCGATTAATGAAGAAGAAGACTGAAAATGTTAAGCCCTAAAGAAAAATTAAAAATCTCACCATTTTTTTGGGGTGTTAGAAAGGATCAATCGAAGGAGTAAATTTAGGGAATAAAATCTTGCTTGCAGAATCTCATCAAATCGATCAAAGACCTTGAATCTTCATCGCCAATCGCCAGAACTTTCCTTACCGAGAGAGAAAATGAAACAAATGATTTAGGATTTGATTCTGTTATTGATGTATATCAAGGTTGTTTTCGGTATTTTAAAAAATGTCACACGTGTGGTTGGACCAGTGGATAAAACTTTGGGTCCAAAATTTTAATTTGTTATAGAAATGGACCACCAATTAATGGACTCCTAATGGGTGGACCTGCCATTAACTGGAACCACGATAATAATACCCATTGATAATTCCTACATACGTATTTGAGAAATCTTACATGCACATTTCTCACAGGTATTTTTTCCTCTCATGATTTTACCAACTTTTATGCCAAGTCAACATAATTTTTTTGTTTTGTTTTGCGGGAAATTTATTTGTATCAGTATCATGCTTATGGTTCCATTTATTCGTGAATTATTGAAATCTAGGCATCACGGATCACTTTTTTTAAATCTTATTTTTCCCATGAAATCTAAAGAGAAGAGGCCCCGCCATCTTTTAGTACACCCGAAGAACTAAGACATAGATTATGGACACATATTCCACGGAGAGATTGAGCCCCCGTCGTAGGCCGGGATAATACCTAGTGGTTGTATAACTAAGTACGGTGGTGTTGTCTGAATCGGTGGGTTGACTGATTCCTTCGAATTTCACCGACGATTGCTTAAAAAAAAAAAAAAAAAAAGCCTAACAGCTTAACAGGGTGTTGGTCATGAGAGATTTTAACGTATTTCAATGTAATTGGCAAATCCCCTGTTAGTCGTGGGGGAGTTTGTCAAAATCTTTTAAAATCTCTGTTAGTGGTGAGAGATTTCTAGGGAGTTTCTAAAACCACCTCAAAATACCTTAAACTCCATGTTAGTGGTGAGAGATTTGATTAGAATCTCTTAAACTCCCTGTTAGTCGTAAAACACTAGAGACATAGGGAGTTTATCATTTTGGGGAGTTTGGGGGAGTTTGAGAGAGTTTCATGATGTTTTTGTACTTAGATAAAATCTCTCAAAAAACAAGAGATTTCCGGAGAGTTAGGGTCAAACTCCCCCAAATTGTCTAGACTCTCGCACATTTCCTCTAAATCCTAGGGATTCAAATACATTAAACTACCCCGAATCACTCGAGGACTAACCCCCTCTAAGTATTTAATTAGAGTTTATTTACCTATTAAAAAAACATAATACTCCCAATGAACACTCGCAATACCGTGAGGAACTAAACCAAAATCAGATGAAAAGAGAACCTGAATTTGGATTCATATATAAAAAGAAACAGATCAAAGATTTAGGGCAAGTTTTCATTTCTATTCCATCCTTCTTTTTTGATCCTATTCCATCCTTAAACCCCTAAACCTTTGAAATTCAACGCCAACTAACACAGTCCACCATGAATCATCTCAGTAAACCATTTATAAAAACTCTATCATCTCAATCAACGATTAACCGTATACTAAATCGGGTATTAGTTCTTCAAAAATCACAACTTTACTCAACATCACCAAAAGAACCAGAATTAGTTTCGAAATCTCGTGATTGGCCAAGACCTAGTACGATACCTTGGCAATCAAAGGTTGCAAATTTGGTTAACTTAGTTGGTTCTGTTTCTAGACCTATTAAGTTCCAAGAATCTGATGATGGAAAGTTCTGGGCTGGTACTATTATTTCACAGGGAGAAGCCGACCATTCTACTGCGATTGAGTACGTATATGCACGTCACTGAGTTAACTTATCGCGTTTTGCATGTCAAATTGAAAATATCTTCACTTTTATAAATCTTATAGCAATTCCTAGGGTTCTTTAGTTCATAAGGTTAAGAATCATGTGGTTTATGCTGTACAATCCTAATTTCAAGGATTATGTTGGATACTTGGATAGGATTGTAGAGAGATAAGGCAGTCTGCATTTAGGTGCAGCAAACCTGATCAATGATGCTTAATTCTCTGCCAGGGACGTACATGTGTTCACTTGGCTGTTGTTAAATTAACACATTTTGGAAATATCTTAAATTTGGTGAATCTTAAATCTTATAGCAAGTCATACGGTTCGGAATTGTGTGATTTAGTGGGGCACGAGTATGGTTCAAAGGGTCATGCTAGATACAAGTGAAAATCAATCAATTAAATGCTTATCCCTCATGCTCCGGCAGAGGGGTACAGATGTACAGCCTTTACATCTTTTATTAAGAAAATGACACAAGATCATAAATTATCTACTATGGTTATACTCGTCCTTGGAAACTATTGTGATGTATGTGCCCATATTTGTTTTGTATTGTTTATGGCAATATCGATTGAAGTACAGATGGTATAACCCGTATACTGTGGAACAAGCAAACAACTCTTATGTTATTGCCTTACTAGTCCCTTATAACACTCCTGTCAAATCTATTTGGTGAAATGTGTCTACTCATTGCTTTGCTGTTGCCTCTGTGTATGTCTGTAACGGAAGTTCAATAAATCTTTTCCATTGCTAAAATGCGTATTTGCCATGTTGCTTAGTTTGGTTATGGGTTTAAACTTAAAGACAATTTCTTAGAGTTTTAATACATGTGGACTGAGCATCATTCTCTTTCTAATATCCAGGATCCCCATCATCTTCGAAGGTCATCTAGCACAAACTGCTGTTTGCCATTTGAAAGAAAGAGATCTTATTCACATAGCTGGTCATTTCTGTGAAGGTCCACCTCAAATCTCTTTACAATGTGGTCATTGCACCGGTCAGGTATGGTTCACTTAACCCAAGCACATAAATAATTTCTTCACATGTAGTTATCACAGGTGATAGTGAGGTGTGTTCTAATTAGGAATTTGAGTCTAGTCAATAATTGCTCATTTATCACATTAGTTTCTTCGTCATCTAAAAACAAGATGGTTGGTTTGGAATTTTGCTGAAGCAATTAAAGAAGTGCCAGTTTAGGATTTGGAAGTCAACTGTAGTTTATTAGCTAAATATTCTCTTTTTACTATCTGGAGCATGATTTTCTTGAAGTATTTAGCAATAGTCCGGTGTAGGTTCTGGAACAAGTGTATACTGGAGAATATTGCTTGGGTTTGGAAACAATTATGTATTGGGAAATGTTTCTGGGGTGCATTAGGCATTGGCCCATTTGGGTCAGTACAACTTGACCTATCTCATCCAAACTCTCATTTTGTTTTAATTTGCCTCCATGTTTGGCTTATCAGGCCTCAGTTCATTCTTTCTTCCACCAGCGTACTTGATTCTCTATTGCAGTTAATTTAGGTTGGCATGTTCACTTGAAGATCATTTTATATAGTGATAATTTAAAATACATTTGTCAGACGATTTTTTTTTTTTTAGCCTATGTAAGTTAATGCCTTTAAGATGTGAATGAAATGAACTTAACATTCGACAATGTAGGTTATGGTGCATCAGATAAGCTTTATTGAAGAAACCTCTCAAGCCAAGGAAAGATATTACTCACGTCTTAAGCAAGTACTCAATAACTTTTGGAGAGACCTTTGTGGCAATCCAAGCCAGTGGACTGATTACAGGAAGGATAAGCTCAATGGATTGGTGATCTATTCATCTCCTCAAAATAAATGATTGATTAACATTGCATCTTTTGTGCTAGATAATAACAATTATTAATGTTGGTTCAGGTAAAACCAAAACACCCAGATTTCAAGCGCAAGGATAGCGGCCAACCATTATGGCTCAACACGGCACCAAAATGGGCCATTTCTGGACTTCCAACAACTTCTGAACTTTCAATTGCATCTGAAGAAGGTCAGCTTGATCGAAATAGCTTGTTCAATGAATCTTATAGATGCGCTTATTGGTAATCTATATTGACAGTTCCGTGGCACAAAAATTATGTCTAAAGTGGCAATATCTCAAAGACAACCGCTAACAAAAACACGGGGCTTCGATGTCGTTGTATATTTGCTTGATTAATATTGGTGTGTCCTTTAGGTGAAATTCCTTTTTCTTTTCGGTGGACAAGTGATGCTTCCATCTACATTTTCTAATGATGTTCTTTAAAGCAGAGGGCTCTTCTTTGAGCAATGATCAAAAACGACCAGAAGGTTCCTCTTGGAGAAAGGAATCAGAGGAAGCGTCCTGGAAGAACTTAACTGAGCATCCAGATAAATGGTGGGATGTGAGATCTGATAAGGTACCTGTTCAATCCCATGTTTTTGGTTTGTTTGATTATTCGCAATGTGATCTTGTTGAGTAATTGTTTTTCCCATTATAATATGTTTGAATTTCTTAGCTATTCAACCACGATTTTGAACACAAAGATACGGGCAAAGCATTGTGGCTTAGTAGTTCACCAGATTGGGTATTTGAGAAATTGCCTCCTCCAAAACCATTATGAAGATAGCTGGAAATGCTGAATGCAGGTCTGGACAACTACTTAACAAATGACACTAACCTGAACAGAATGTGTTCTTTCAGAGCTTGTAAACTGCTCTTTGTTGTATGGTGTTTGGAGATGCCTGTAAATGCTGATTTGCTCGATGATTGAACAAGTTTTCAAACTTACACTATGCTGTATTGGTGAGTACCAGTATGATGATGTAAATAAGTTTGTGGTTTTTACTGTCCCTGCAGTGTATTTTGTAGGAAGTTATGTTACAAGACCCCTTTGACAATACGTAGGTTAAATTACAGTTTCCACTTGAACTTTCTAGCAAGTTTAAAACAGATGGCAATTCAACTGTCAACACAATTTTATATACATGAAGGAAAATTTGAAAACAGAGGTTTAGAAAAAGAAATTATAGAATTGATTGAGGCAAGAGAAAACTGTGGTCCCTGTGATAATTAGCACCCTCAAAATGATGTTGCGTGGGTGAATGGAGTTCGTCATTTTTTTTCCTTTTCTTTATTATTCTTGGTTTTAAGGGAACTCGAAACCTTGTAAACTAAAACAAATAGAAAAAAAAAAAAAAAAAAAAAAAAACAGCTATCCAAAAAACTCGGCAACTACACTTTTCCTAACACTCTGCTCTAAATACCTTAGCAACTAAAAGCCTCAACAACCCAAAACCTATTATTCTCTCAAAAAACTCGGAGATATTTAAAGGCATTAAAATATTCTCTAGGTAACTAACAAGCAGCTCCAAGTATGAGGAGCAAAATCTTCTCAAAGTAACTAACAAGCAGCTCCAAGTATGAGAGAATACATACTCCCTCAACCCTGTTGACATCAAGTTAACCATTTGATAAGGATTGACTTCTTCACCTTAGCCACTCTCTTTTCAACACCTTTCACCCCTAAACTAAAGATTTATGAGAGAAATGGGCCCTTACGCCCGCGAGGTCATCACCTTTCAGTCCCCATCCATCCTCTTCACCCGAGTTAACATAAAACTCACAATTTCATTACCAACATTAGATATATCCTCCCTGCAATCTTCTCCAACAAACATAATCACCTCTTTAACCACCACATCACTTGCCAAACCATCTCCATATCCTATTACTATATCCATGTTTCCACCCACTTCCAATCTCAGAAAGTTGTTTAAACTTATTAGTCATCTCAGTAGGAATATCTATTGACTTGATAATTCTGCTAGAAGATTCATCAAGAAAATCTTCATCAAAGAAACCAGAACATTTTTATTCCTTCCCTCACCTCTCTTCAATTTTTTAACAATCCATCCACTTGCTCAGCTTTCTGCTTAATCTTCTCCACTTGAGCCTCCATTACCAATTTAGCAGCTGCAGCAATAACAGCCTCAGAGGGAGCCTTTCCAGCTGCAACAGCTGCAACAAAGGCACATTTCTCATCAGTGTGACCAAAAACTGCACAATAATGAGTACACTTAGGTGGTCTCCAACCATACTCTACAGGTAGCTTGAGGCTCACCTTCCCAACCAAAGCATCAATATGGCTAGGGAAATCAGACTGATATCAATCTCAATACACATTCTTGCATAAGACATTCTTGATCTTGTAGCAGTCTGCTTATCCAACATAATAGGCACCCCATCAAAGCTAACAAGATTTCCCTATTCTCTGGCATTCCACAACAAGCAGTATTTCCCTCAATTTCAACCAAACAGGAACTCATTTAAGAAGTGCTAACTCATGTTAAATCATAAGAGTCCAAGGTCTCACAACAAACAGTTGGTCAACAATAAAAAAGCACCCCCATGCTCGAAAGGTGTATTTCTATCCTCATCAGAGTCAAATTCAAACACAGAAATCCTATCACCATGAAGAGTCATTGTAATCTTACCTTTCAGCTTCTAAATTCTTTGAACAATGTGTTTCACCATTAAAAACGACAATTTTTGTTCCACAAAACAACCAACAACAAGGTTTTCACATATACGCACATCTCCTTCTACTTCCACATCGTAGAACACCATTAATTTCTCCCGTATCCACCATTGAAAAAGCTTCAAACGGTAAAGGCTCATGAACAACCTTCTCCTTCTTCAAAATCAACACCTCATACCACTTAAGACGATTTACAGAACCATCCAACACAGAAAATTAAAAACTCTATCACCAACCCCCGTTCTAAATCCAAACCCTAAAATAAAAAACAATAACAAAAACTAAATCCAAAAATTCGAAAAAGAGAAATAAAAACTAACCAGTAACTAAGCAAAACCCAGCATCGAATCCAAATAAAGAAGAAAACAAGAGATCCAACGAAGAAATCTCCAGAAAAAAAAATAAAGAAAAAATCTTGACTCAACATCGCCTAAAAAATCGCCCCTGGAAACTCTCTTGACCATTCTCTCTCCATTACTCCCTCCTAAACTATGGGTAACATATTTACATCAATCATCTTACCTTCTTGATAATGACAGTAATTCAAACAATCAAGAAGCCACGAACTAAGATAGTGCGGGAGTTTGACGTCTTGTTAGAGCACTGCTCGTTCGAACTCGCAAGCATTGCTATCTCAAGCTTGTTTGTCAAGTTTAGTTGTCAAAATTATAAGTCTTTATTTTTAATCTACTTATAGCTATGTCTCGGATTATGATAGAATGTGTACCTGAGCTTTATACTTCACGACGTTCATCGATTTAAGACGAAGAACTACTAAGGGGAGCTTGTGGAACTTCATCAACAAAAGGTACGTGGAGACTTGAACTCATCTATCACTCAAAAGTCTATTTCTATTCTATCTCCTATTGAGACAAAAGTGGTATAGCTATATAGACTTTACTTTACACACATTTGATATTTAGAGCTGAGTTTAACTCGCTTATATCTTTCTCAAAATATGTATTGGAAATATTTTTTCTTTAACCACATTCATCATTATTCTTGACGAAAGTCACAAGATGATCATGTGAAAATCACCTGGTAACATCTTAAATGATTTGTGTGAGACAATCATTTGATGTAGGCTTGGAATGTTTCGTATTGATCATTCGATCACTTGAAAATTGCTTTGACGCTAATAGTTTGTGTGAGACATCTATTCCCGTCTTCTAAGAATGTTTCAATGATTGAAATGGGAGTTAAGAGATAAAACCCATGTATGGATATATTACGGTTTGTGTACTTAGTGTATGAACTGTTTTTGTCGGAATTCAGGACCGGAAGTTTGCATACCTGTTCTCAAACTTATTCAACTGTTTAAGTCAGGGTACTTAAGTTTGCATACCCGTTCTCAAACTGATTTAACTGTTGAATTCCGGGAATCAAGTTTGGGTACCCGTTCGTAAACGGTTTCAACTGAGTTCTGTTCGAAGCTAAAGTTTGCATACCCGTTTACAAACTGTCGACTTATGACCAATGTCCGGAACTTAAGTTCGCGTACCCGTTCGCAAACTTAAGCGGTTCAAGTTCTTAAATCGGTTAAGTATGATTTCATACTCATGAACAAATACATTTATAAATTAAGGAATGCAATCTTTGCAAACCGTGGCTAAAATGTTCATAACTGATTATTTTGAATCAAACCGATTTTCCTTTAATTGTGTCTTGTATACTTTTATGAGAATATAAACAATTGAACAACTATATGAGTAACACAATTAGATTCATTTGATTATCAATTGATCTAGAAGTGTTAAGATGAACAAGGTTAAGAGAAAAATGTTCATATGGCTAACTTCGGTTAACTGTTATTGAGCCAACTCAATATACATGTTTAGGTACAGTTACCCATATAGAAGTGAAGGTATATTTCATTTGTGTGTAACAAACTAAGTCAACCTAACAGTTGAAAGATATTAGTTTGAATCTTAAATCAGGTTTCATCTAACAGTGAATATTTATTGATTTATTCCAAAGTTATCAAACCATGATTTGAAGACTATATAAGGGAGAACTCTAGCAACTGGGAAACCTAATCCCCACACCTCATGTGTGATACTAGTTTTGACTAGAGTCGATTCTCCTTTAACCTAGGTTTTTCCTAAAACCATTATAGGTTAACGACTTAAAGACTTCATTGGGATTCTGAAGCCAGACCCAATTATTTTCTCTGTAGTTGCGTGTTCTGATCTTACTTTGTTCTATTGTATTGAGTATTATCTTCTCTAAGATTTGCTAGAGATTTATCTCCTATAGGTAAGATATAAAAAGTAATCATGAAAATCTTCATCTTATTCTTTGTGATTCCGCAATAACTTGTTCTACTACCATATAGTTAAGTTATTGTGAGGTGATTGATATTACTAGGTTGTTCTTTGGGAATATAAGACTGGTGTATCAATTGGTTCCTATTCACCTTGATTTATCAAAAGACGGAACAAAAACTCGTATGTATTTTTATAGGAGACAGATTTATCTATTCGATAGACTTTTCTGCGTGAGACAGATTTGTTTATCAAGTCTTTGACTTTGGGTCGTAGAAAATATTAGTTGTGGGTGAGATCATCTAAGGGAATCAAGTGCGTAGAGTCCTGCTGGGATTCAGAGGCGTAAGGAACACGACTGTACCTTAATCAGTGTGAGATTGGTTAGGGCTCAACTACATTCCATCCCGAAGTTAACTTGTAGTAGGTTGGGGTCTGTAGCGGCTTAATACAATGTGGTGTTCAAATTTGGAAGAGAAACTTGCAGAAATTGAAGTAAGGATTAACTCCCAGCAAGCAAGTTTTGATGACAGAGAAAGCGCTTATCTCGCTCGAGAAAAACGCCATGAGGATGATTTAGCTGTTGCTCTTGATAAAATCAAGATGTTGGAAGATGACTTGAAAAGTTCAATACTAGTTTAAGCAAATTAACCACTATGCTAGGAGCAAGTAAAAATCACTGTGATACACGAGGATTGGGCTATAAGGGAATAGATGCTCCAAGTAATAGCAAAGAGGTAAAATTTGTCAAGGCTAGTGATTCTTCTCAACAAAAGGTTTCCACTGATGGCAAAAGTGAAATTCCTTCACCGACAGTTAAGCTTCGAAAGAGCAAAGTATATCAACCTCCAAAAATAACAAACATGAATTCGGGTAAGAACGCTCCTTATATTTATCATTATTGTGGAAACAAAGGTCACATGGAAAGGAGATGTCGTTTTCGTATAAGGAATGAGAAAATTCATGACGTTCTTGTTTGGGCATCACAAGAAGTTGTAAAACCAAGATCTTATGTTAAGGATAATCCCCTTAACATTACAGGTCGTAACTATCCAACCTTTAGGCAAAGGAATCAATGCTGTGATAAACCTAGTTTTTCATATAAGCGTCATCGTAATGGTTATCAAAAGGATAACTTCGTAAAGACGAAGACAAGATACGATGCTCCAAATTGGAGAAAGACTAACTTGCAAAAGAATAGTCAATCCAATTCTCTTCCGAGAATTCTCGACGAGAGTAATGGGAAGAAGGTTAAGGTTGTTCCTAAACACACTCAGAAGTGGATACCAAAGAAAGTCAATGATGCTTTGAGTGTGAAAAGGATTGATCTCCTAGAAAATTCCATGAATATGGAGAAGGCAGTATCCATGATGTTGGAACTTAAAAAGTTCTTTGGAAAGATGGATTTGGATGTGAAAGGTTCTAAAAGCGACATCTTTCATGATAATCCAAAAGTGAAACGGAATAAGCCAAAAACTATAGATGGTGAAAAATCCATAGTTGTGGAAAAGTATGTTTCAGTCACTTGTGGTAAGCAAAAAATTGCTCACCTCAACACAACTTGATTATGTTGTAAGTGCATCCTTACCAAGGAATTCCCTGCTATGTATACGGTGAGGGAAGCACGAGAACTGGGGCGCACATATTGTGTTAGGGAAGATACCGAACTTTTGGTAATGCCGTCGGATTCACGATTGGATTCTTCTAAAAGGTAGGTCTATAAATTTGATAAAGATTTATGTTTTTATTATTTGCTTAAAGTGCTTATCATGATCCATGTACCTTGTGTATCGTTTATGTCTACCTAACTTGATTTGTGTTTAAGGTTCTTAAATGTTTAGGCTTGAAAATAGTAGTTTGGATGTTTGGCCTTCATGGTACACATACCAGGTATGCATACCATCTTTTAAAATTTAAATCAAGGGACTCCAGTTCGCATACCAGTTTGCAAACTGCTCCAGGTCACGAAATCCAGTTTGCAAACTTTTCCTATCTTCGGTAGTCGATAAAAAGCTTGTTTTGGTCGTAACTTCTTCGTCCGAACTCGGAATAACCTCATTCGTTTTTCATTCTTTTCCTCTTTGAATTCTCTTAAAAATGGTGATGAGAAATCCTGGATTTGGAAGAGTTAAGATTGGTCTTTGTCCCGTCTCTTGTTTTGTGTGTTTTTCTCCGTTTCGTCGCACTTGTTCCACTTCTATTGGAGTTGGGCACTTGGATTCTTGGAGTAATTTTCTTATATGTCTAGAAAATTCTTATGAGAATTTATTCTTGTGTTTTAAGAAGGATAACTAGGGTTTGGAATAGCAAATATTGTGGTTACACATAGCTATTGCCAACGATTTTCATCTTGCAATGTTTTAGATTTATTTATTTAAATTCTAAGTAATTTGGAAGATGATTTTGCAGTATTAATCTTTATGATTTTTTATATTGCAAAATTTTTATGAGATATGTATGTTTACGTCCGTGAGCTATGATTATCTCATAAATGTCAAAAGTTAAGTTTATTATATCATTATGCAAATATTGGTAAAAGATAGAATGGACTTTTGAATATTCCGCAGTATTGATCTTTCCCTGATCCACTTCTATGTGAAAGTACTGTATGGCTCCGTAAGTTTTCTTATGTTGAGCATTTTCGATTAAATTAATCATTGAGGTTCCCTTGTGGTTAATTTAATTGAGTTTATTGAATACAAATTCATGTTTCATGTGATTTGTAAATGTCCAAAGAAATCCTTCTTTTCTTGTAAAAGTAAGGCCGCTCTTGTTGTTCTCTCGGGAATGACATTTTATGTGGGATAATTCTTAATTGAACCTGTGCTTAATTGCCAAAATCTTTGTGGGGAGTGTGGCTGTGGAATATTGTATGAGTTATCTTGTATCTTTATAAACTCCTTGATGAATACACTAAGTTTCGACTATGTGAAATCATCGAAACAAAGTTGATATGTTCTCTTTTAGTCATGAAGTATCTCTTTGAGAATTTCATTATGATCCCGATATTTTTTGTACCTTTGCAAATTTATATTGACAAAAAGGGGGAGAATTATTTTGTAGTTCACACTACATATACATATGGTTTACATATCATTATGTAAGGGGGAGTGGTTTTCATGTGAGATGAAGTATTGACCAAGGGGGAGTGATACATATCACCATAGTATTATTTTCAAAGTTGTGATACAACTAGATTTTGATGTTGTGTAATAATACTATGACACTGTATAACAATAATTGAGAACATCTGTTTCTTATTGTTATGGCTACGGATTTTCAACAACTATGATGCTGAGTTGAACACGTTCAGAATCACTGGATTACTTGGAGTGACGAAGAATTCAAGGAATGTTGAAGAACTAAGGAAATCAAGCATTTGTATGAGAATCTACAGAGTTTATTTATTTTGTAATCCATATGTATTGATAGTTTTGTCACTAAAACTGACAAAAGGGGAGATGGTTAGAACACTGCTCGCTCGAACTCGCAAGCGTTGCTATCTCAAGCTTGTTTGTCAAGTTTAGTTGCCAAAACTATAAGTCTTGATTTCTAGTTTACTTATAGCTATGTCTCGGATTATGATAGATGTGTACAGTTGAGCTTTAGACTTTACGTCGTTCATCGATTGAAGACGAAGAACTACTAAGGGGAGCTTGTGGAATTCATCAACAAAAGTTATGTGGAGACTTGAACTCATCTATCGCTCAGAATTCTATTTTTATTCTATCTCCTATTGAGACAAAAGTCGTATAACTATATAGACTTTACTTTATACACATTTGATATTTCGAGATGAGTTTAACTATCTTATATCTTTCTCGAAATATGTGTTGGAAAGCTTTTTTCTTTAACCACGTTCATAATTATTCTTGACGAAAGTCAAAAGATGATCATGTGAAAATCACCCGGTAACATCTTACATGATTTGTGTGAGACAGTCATTTGATGTAGGCTCGGAATATTTCGTAATGATCATTTGATCACTTGAAATTGCTTTGAAGCTAATAGTTTGTGTGAGAAAGCTATTCCCGTCTTCTAAGAATGTTTCAATGATTTAAATGGGAATTAAGATCTAAAACCCATGTCTGGATACATTATTGTTTGTGTACTTACTGTATGAACTGTTTTGTCGGAATTCAAGACCGGAAGTTTGCATACCCATTCACAAACTTATTCAACTGTTTAAGTCCGGGTACTTAAGCTTGCATACCCGTTCGTAAACTGATTTAACTGTTAAATTCCGGGAACCAAGTTTGCGTACCCGTTCGCAAACGGTTTCAACTGGGTTCGGTCCGGAGCTAAAGTTTGCGTAACCGTTTGCAAACTATCGTCTTGTGACCAATGTCCGGAACTTAAGTTCGCGTACCCGTTTGCAAACTTAAGTGGTTCAAGTTCTTAAACCGGTTAAGTATGATTTCATACTCATGAACAAATATATTTATAAATTAAGGAGTGCAATCTTAGCAAACCATGGCTAAAATGTTCATTAACTGATTCTTTTGAATCAAACCGATTTTGCTTCAATTGTGTCTTGTATACTTCTATGAGAATATAAACAATTGAACAACTCTATGAGTAACACAATTAGATTCATTTGATTACCAATTGATCTAGAAATGTTAAGATAAACAAGCTTAAGAGAAAAGTGATCATATGGATAACTCCGGTTAACTGTTATTGAGCTAACTCAATATACACGTTTAGGTACGGTTACCGATATCTAAGTGAAAGTATATTTCATTTGTGTGTAACAAGCTAAGTCAATCTAGCGGTTGAAACATATTAGCTTTAATTTTAAATCAAGTTTCATCTGGCGGTGAATATTGATTGATTTGTTCGAAATTTATCAAACCCTGGTTTGAAGACTATATAAGGGAGAACTCTAGCAACTGGGAAACCGATCCCCACACCTCCTGTGGGATACTATTTGCGACTAGAGTCGATTCTGCTTTAACCTAGGTGTTTCCTAAAACCATTATGGGTTAACGACTTAAGGAATTCATTGGTATTTTGAAGCCAGATCCAATTATTTTCTCTGTAATTGCATGTTATGAACTTACTTTGTTCTATCGTAATGAGTACTATCTTCTCTAAGATTTGCTCGAGCTTAATCTCCGATAGGTAAGATATAAAAATTAATCACAAAGCTGTTCGTCTCATTCTTTGTGATTCCGCAATAACTTGTTCTACTACCATATAGCTAAGTTATTATGAGGTGATTCATATTACCAGGCTGTTCTTTAGGAATATAAGACCTCTATACCAATTGGTTCTTGTTCACCTTGATTTATAAAAAGACGGAACAAAAAGTCGTAGGAATTTCGGTGTAAGACATATTTATCTATTCAATAGACTTTTCTGTGTGAGACATATTTTTTTATCAAGTCTTCGACTTTGGGTCGTAGCAACTCTTAGTTGTGGGTGAGATCAACTAAGGGAATCAAGTGCGTAGAGTCCTGATGGGATTCAGAGGCATATGGAATGCGACTTTACCTTAATCCGTGTGATATTGATTAGGGCTTAACTACATTCCTGTCCGAAGTTAACTTGCAGTAGGTTAGAGTCTGTAGCGGATTAGTACAGTGTGGTGTTCAAATCTGGACTAGGTCCCGGGGTTTTTCTGCATTTGTGGTTTCCTCGTTAACAAAACTTCTGGTGTATGTGTTATTTCTTTTCTGTATTTTATTTGTTTATATAATTGAAATATCACAGTTTGTGCGTAGTTTAATCGACATAAAGTACTCATATACTATGGAGTTTGCGAATACCGATATATACTCAAACAATTTTGAACGCCTTTCAAGGATTTTGGCGTGGCCATTGTTCCGCTGCATCCAACTACATTGTGATGTATCTCCTAACACCTCTGCATATATCCCGATGGGAAATTTGGATCTCATAGCTGATGGTATTCCGCTGGATCCTCTATACACGATGACTAGACATGTATTATAAGTTGTCTTTGATGTTGCGCTCCTGGTGTAATAGACCAGAAAATTTTCTCTCCTGGTGTGAGTAAGGGGGATGTAAAAGTTTTAAGATAGATTTGTTCTTACCTAGAAAATATTCAATGATTCGCTTTTCAAAATATGCTTCATGAGTAGGATTCTTCAAATGTAACTCTACACTGTTCTAACTTGTATCTTACTTTGCCAAGATTTCATCAACTTATCCAGCGACGGAATCTTCATTAGCGGTTTCTTTGACGATGAAATCTTCATCATTGGTTACAAGATATTTGAGCAAAGAAGAAAAACAAACTAAATGGAAATGAATTCCGAGAAAAACCATTCTTTATGCGATTTAATCGGATCTCATTTATACTTGTATTTGTCTTACTCCAGCAATCCTTCTGTTTCTTTTATCGAATTTCTCGGTATTGTACTTTTACAGTATTTTTTTGTTACTTTGTGTTCTTTCGATCTTAAACTCATTATAACCTCGAATTTTCATTAATGAAAAGGTTCATTGTTTATAAAAAAAAAGATGATATATTCCAAGTGATGAAGTGACACTGTACCTGGAAGATGAAAATCAAGAAATGTATATAGAAATTTTACGTCAAATGGATGAAGACTCAATTGAAGATAAAAGACGTAAATATTATATACTGCAATTACATTCGGAGATGATACCAAAGCCTTTAGAGCCACACGAAGTTATGACTAGACGATGAACATGGCGAGATCAATATTTTTACCACGACAAGATGAATCATGATTATTTTAATCCTGGATGTGTGTTTCTATGCAGTTTTCAGCGGCGATTCCGTACGGGCCACAACTTGACTGAAAGGATTATTGCTGAGCTTTGTCAGGTACAACCTTTATTTAATTATCATTAGGATGCACGACATGTGCGAGGCTTATTTAGTCCTGAACAAAAGGTCACTACAACTATCAGAATACAATATTATGGGTACTAGCGGGTTCCACAAATGAGTATATATGTATGGGCAAACAACCATATTTAAGTATCTCTAATTTTTTTGTGAAACAATAGTCAACCATTTTGGTCCAACTTTCTTACGAAAACCAATTTAGATAGATGTCGATATAATCACTGCCAAAAACAAAACTAGGGAGTTTCCAGGAATGCTAAGTAGTCTTGATTGCATGTATTGGACGTGTCATTCGTGTCCTGTTGAATGTGCAGGTCAATATAAGGGTGACTATCCAAAACCAACTGTAATATTGGAATCTTCGCTTCTTATGATTGTTGCATTTAGCATGCTCTTTTTGGACACTCGGGTTCACAAAATGATATCGACGTTTTACATTAATTACCATTGTTTGAAGATCTTAATCATGTGATGATGCCACACTATAATTTCACCATCGACGGGCATGACTACACTCAGAGGTATTATCTGGCAGACGAGATCTACCCAGAATGGTCAACTTTAGTTCAAGCATATAGTCAGAAAGGATTTGGACCAACGACTTTGAAGGTTATGAAGTAATTTAACGACCAACAAATGACTCTGAGAAAGGATGTTGAACACGCTTTTGAAATTTTGAAAAGGAAGTTTTCCATCATTTATGGGCCATGTCGCTTTTTTTGAACTTCAAGAAATGAACAAGGTTATGCTAACTTGCATAATTCTGCATAACATAGTCATTGAGAAAACTAGGCGAGATCTCAGCTGGACTAGTTATCCAGGCGAAGATTTAAGCCCTAGACTTGTAGTGTACCATGACCGTCCTGCAAGAGAATATAGACTTTTCATGGACAAATTGAAAAGTAAAGCCTCTATGGACAGGTAAGAGAAGATCTAACTGTGCACCTTTGGGATAAACGAGGAGCTGAGCATGGTCGCCAAAACCCAGCCACATAGATGTTTTTTTTCAATTAAATGTTGTTTTATCTTAATTAAATGTAATGTAGTGAAACTATTTAAATTAAGTGATAAATTAAAAGCTATTACATTAAAACTAAATACAAATAAACTATTACATTTTGAATAAAGCTTTACATTATATTTAATAAAGCTTTACAAATAAACTATTACATTTTAAGTAAAACTTTACTATTATATTTAAATTAAAAGAAACTTTACTATTATATTTAAATTAAAATTAGCCAGTACAATTAATCAAAGCGATATTCATCTTCATCTTCTTCCTAGGAATCAACATAGTTACCCTCATTCTCAGATTGGGAAGGTTGTAGGTATTTTTGTTCACTCAATTGTTGTGAGAACTTATCCACTTCCATCTCCCATAATATAAGTTGTGGTGAATTTATTATTGAAGTGTACGTGGAGAGTAGTTTATTCCTATTAAAATCACTGTGTTATGTCCCTGTTGGTACCTACTAATTAACATGACAACTAAGTGCCTTAGTATTTTTTTCTTACGTGTGGTTAACACATATACTTTCGGTTGTGCCCTATTTTATTGTGTCAGTAATCCCTAGGAAAGATTATCAAAATGACTCTCTTAAGAGTTCCTTCTCTCTGAGGTTGTTCTTCACTTATATAACGTAGATCCTATAGATTTGGATTCTGAATACTAAATTGTAGTGTAGATCACTACAACTGGTATCAGTGCGGTTTGTTTCTTGGATAAATCATGGAGGATGGTACATGATTGAAACAATTAGATGAACTGACAAAGAAATTAAGTCTCGAACTTAAGGAATTGAGTGATGAGATGAAAGATTTAAATGGACTAAAACAAGACATGGTGTTTATGATGGAAGACTTTAATACCTAGTTTAAAAGTTTGCGTGTGGATCAGAAGGCTTATCATATTTTCACAGATGAGAGAATTAATATTCTGATCCAAAATACCCAGCAAATCTTAGATAATCAAGCCTCTACTTCAAATAATAATTACTAGGATAGAGGAGATAGTGAAATCGAAGATATAGGCACATCAGAGAACTATGAAAAATTTAGAGGTAAACCTGGCGGAGGAAGAAAACAGTTCTTGGAACATCAAGTATTTCAGGCAAACCATTCAGGGAAATTCCATAGTTCCATACCTAATGTAGATTTTACTCGTTTTGATGGTACCAATCCTAGAGCATGGAGTCGGAATAAGTGAAAGAAGTATTTCTTTTTGCATCAGATGAATGACGAGCAAAAGGTACACATAGATGCACTATACAAGGAGGGCAAAGCAGATGTATGGTTCCTAGACTACCAAGAAGGTAAGGAAACTCTTTACTGGGATGTACTTATTGTGGATGTCTGTAATCGATTTCAGGAATTAGGTTATGATAATATTGTAAGGGAATTCAATAAATTGCTACAAATAGGGATTGTGTTAGAATATCAAGACAAATAAGGAACTTAAAGCCCTAATGATAGCTCAAAACAGATTTCTTAGTGAAGATTACTTTGTTCATAGTTTCATAACTGGACTTAAAGAGGAATTGCGTATGGTGGTTCAAATGTTTTCTCTCACAACCCTGCAGCAAGCCATTTATCTTTCTAGGAGACATGAATGTATTTTAGAGAAAGCTGTCAAGTGTCAGGCTAAATTCAGCCCTTGATTTTCTTCAACCATCAAGTCTTTCATCACTAGTCCTACAAGTACCAGAGACACTTTATTAACCCCACTTGTGACTAGTCCCACCATCACCAGCCCTACCGCTAGCCCTAAACTACCACCAGTCAAGAAGCTAACTTATGCTGAGATGAGAGAAAGGAGGAAAAAAAGTTTATGTTATAATTGCGATACGGTTTTTAATAAGGGATATAGGTGTAAAAAATAGCAGTTGTACATGCTTATGGCAGATGAAGAAGAAAGTACAAGTTCAACGGAAGAAGGACATGGTGTTGGACCAACAATTGTGGAGTTAGAGGAAGAAATGGAAATATCACTGCATGTCTTAGCAGGGAATATTTCACATACAACAATCAAGATCAAAGGATTTGTTAAGAAGCATGGCCTGACTATTCTGGTGGACAGTGGCAGCACCCACAGTTTCGTAGACCCTTCAGCTGCAAAAAGTAGTGGATGCAACATTATACCGACTTCGACGCTACAAGTAACAGTTGCGGATGGTTAAACTCCTCAACACAGCTAAATGCCCAGATTTTACTTGGAATATGCAGGTCCATACATTTCCTCGTGATTTTGCATTTGTTAGAATGGGGTGGCTGTGATATGGTGCTTGACGTCGACTGGATGAGAGAATTGAGTCTGATGGTCTTTGATTTTAAGAAAATATTGATTAAATTTCAGCGTAAGGGACAGGAAATTGAACCAATTGGACACAGAGAAGAAGCTACTATTTCAACTTCCGGAAACCTATTGTAGAAAATGCTCAATAAGGGAAAACATGGGTTACTAGGTCAATTTTTTTCTCTGACAGCTGACACTCATTCCGAAGAAGTGGTACAACCAATTCCATAGGTGTTGGCTAAGTTTCCTTCTATTTTCCAACATCCCACTAGTCTTCCCTCAAAGATAGCACAAAACCATCACATTCCACTGGAACCGAATGCCACCATTCCAAACCAGCCACCTTATCGCGTCCCATATGTACAAAAATGAGGTTATTGAGCGTCTTGTTCAGGAAATGTTGAAAACTGGGGTATTCCAACCCATCCACGACTCATTTTCTTCCCCGGTGCTGCTAGTTAAGAAAAATGATGGAGACTGGCGATTCTGCATGGATTATCGACGATTGAATTTCATCACCATCAAAGATAAGTACCCAATTTCCATAATCGATGAACTACTAGATGAATTGCATGGTTCATTTTTATTTACGAAATTATATCTTTGTGCTGGATATCATCAGATTCTAGTTCAATATCTTGATGTGCCAAAAACAACATTTCTTACTCATCACGACCACTACGAGTTTATGGTCATGCCTTTGGGTTGACCAATGCTCCATCCACATTTCAAAGTCCCATGAATGACATTTTCAGGCCTTATTTCAGGAAGTTTATTCTTGTTTTTTTCGATGACATTTTAATTTACAATCCAGATTTAGTATCTCACTGTCACCACTTGCATATCCCATTGTCCATCCTACAACAAAACAACTTGGTAGTTAGCCGCATCAAATGTTCATTTGGGAAGCCTCAGATAGATTACTTGGGACACATAATCAGTGGGAATGAAGCAGCTGTCGGTCCCTCCAAAATTGAGTGCATAGTGCAGTGGCTTAGACTTAAAACTTTTAAAGGCTTACAAGGTTTCCTAGGATTAACGGGGTTACTATCGCAAGTTTGTACAAGGCTATGGACTCATTTTCAAGCCTCTAACTGACCTTCTAAAGAAAAACCACTTCTCATGGTCACCTACAACTGTGTCGGTTTTTGAAAATCTCAAAAAAGCAGTTACTACAACCCCAGTTCTTCTGCTACCGGACTTTACTAAGGAATTTGAAGTCGAAACTAATGCGAGTGATGACGGAGTCGGGGAAGTCTTGGCGCAAGCAGCTAGACCTATTGCCTTCTTTAGCAAGGGTATGAGATTGCAATTTAAGTCTTTGTCCACATACGAGAAAGAATTACTAGGGATCGTGATGGTAGTCACTAAGTGGCGTTCTTAGTTGCTTGGTAACCATTTTAAGATCTTTACTGATCATTAATCTATTAAGTACTTTATGGAACAACGATTACATACCATGCTTCAGCAAAAGCGGCTCACAAAGTTGTTCGGTTATGATTACACTCTATACTACAAGAAGGGATCTGAATATCGTGTAGATGATGCCTTGTCCAGAGCCTCATTCTCCACCCTATCAGCCTCCCAACCTTCTTGGTTAACAGATGTTCAGGCTAGTTACGCCAGTGATACAATTGCACAAGATTGGATTCCCAAACTCATGGTTTCAGGTGATAATTCTGATGGTTATGCATACACTAATGGCTTACTCAATCATCATGACAATATTTACATAGGAAAATTTGTTGGTGCTCGCAAAACAATCCTTGAAGCTGTGCATTCTTCTTCGGTGGGTGGCCACTCGGGAATGCAGGCACGATATCAACAAGACAAATCATATTTCTGTTGGTCTAGTTTGAAAAAGGACTTAATGCGATTTATCCGATCTTGTGGCATATGTCAGCAACACAAGATAGAGCACACTTCACCAGTAGGACTCATTCAGCCACTTCCAACCCCAGAATAAGCGTGGCAACATGTGAGTATGGATTTTATTACTGGTTTACCTAAGTCTGATGGAAAGGATATGATTTTAGTCGTCGTCGATTGTTTCACAAAGTATAGTCACTTTGCATCTTTAAGTCATCCTTACACAGCTCATTCGTAGCAAAGTTTTTTATTGGCACCATCATCAAGCTACATGGTATTCCAACTTCCATTGTCTCTGACAGGGACACAGTGTTCCTGAGTGGGTTGTGGAGTGAACTATTCAAAGCTGTAGGTACCTCCCTCAATCTTAGCACGTCGTACAACCCTCAAACTGGTGGTCAGACTGAGCGCGTCAATGCTTGTTTGGACTCTTATCTGCGATGTATGTGCAACTACAAGCCAGTGAAATGGGCGTCTTGGTTATCACTTGCAGAGTGGTGGTTTAATACCACATATCATACTAGTTCGAAACTTACACCTTTTCAATCCTTATATGGTTATCTGCCACCCCCACCCCCCAATTTTGGTTATACACTGCAAGCTCCATCACCAACACCACTGTCAAGGAGTCTCTGCAGCAACGAGAAGATATGACACAGGTTTTGAGACGCAGTTTATTAGAGACTCAGCATCGCATCAAGCAGTAGGCCGACAACAAGAGAAACGAGAGATCAATCTGGGTAGGTGATTGGGTCTACTTACGTCTGCAACCATATCGACTAACATCAGCCCAGCTACGCAGAAACTTAAAACTTGATGCGAAGTTTTTTGGTCCTTACCAGGTGATGAAGAAGATAAGAGCTGTTCATACAAACTACAATTATCTTACGCTTCCAGAATCCACCCTGTAGTTCATGTATCTCAGCTGAAGCGTAAGGTAGGACAAGGACTTTTACCCCAGACCTTGTTGCCTTCAACTGATAAGGAATGGCTATTCAAGGTACATCATGTGAAAATTGTGGACTCTCATGTGGAGATGTGGAGATTGAAGCGTAAGGTAGGACAAGGACTTTGACAATGGAATTAACATTGAGATTGAAGTTATGTTGTCCCTGACTATTTGAAAATCCGACATGTGGAGATGCATTACCTTCCGGTGAGGAAACATGTGCACCATTCTGAAAAATCCAGCGAAATTGGACTATATGGTGATCTTGTTGGCATTTGATTACCTTCCAATAAGTATGGATTAAATTTGTTAAGTACCCTCAGAATGTTGAAACAACTTTCGCGTTGGAAACCCGTTTTGTGGGATCTTTGCCACTCTTCTCGGCATCTTCGCTCCGCATGTGGTTCACCTTCATCACTACTTTTGCATCAGAACATTTGCATGATCAAAGATACATATTCACTAACGTCCTTGCTAATTGCATGAAAACGATGAGACAACCCTTCGGGATCACGAGAATTGATGTCACCTGTTTCTTCATAGAATTTTTGAAAAATATTTCCATAAAATGTAGACCCATATTGCTGGCGACCATTGATTTGATCTAATGTAAATAATACATAATTCCTCCAAATCGATTAATCTTCATCCATAATAAACTTGACACCATGAACTCTATCGGATCTTTGTTGCGTTTGTCGTCGTGATTGTTGCAAGGGGGCTGCCATGTTTGTTGTAAAAAAGGATCTTAGAAAATTTTATGATAGATTGAGATGGTATTAAGTAGGTGTGCTTGAAATTAAGGAAAATTAGTTGAATTGGTATGAGTTTGAGAGATTTAGAGGTGTAGAAGGTGTAAATTTGGATTTGAAATAAACTAAATTTATAGAGAAAAGAATTAAAGCCGTTGAATGATTAAATCCATATTTTTCCGTTGGCGGGCGGACAAGGGACACACAGTTTGCGTGGCGCTGCCACCGGATTTTATAGGGACATGCGTCTAAAATAGATTCGATGGCGATTTGTTTTTAACCGCGCGACTCTTCATGATCGCAATACGACAAATCGATAAATTTGAATTTGCCTGTTGGTACACCCATTTTTCTCTTTTATTGAGTCCATAGTGAGATCAAATCGACAAATCAAATATTTGACCATCCCATGAAAGTTGCCCAAAGTGGCAAATAATATCTGAACGTCATGAACCACGTGGGTCCCACATAAAATATCCCACGGCGAAAAATAGGAAGAAAATCGGTTTTTATGGTGCTTTTCAGGTTTCATGGGTTGTCTTCGTTTATTTTCAGATGGCCGTAGTTTGTTTCACGCGATTCTCCAAAACAAAAACACATTTTCCCCAAACGAGGATTCCAAAAGAAAAAGAAAAGAGGGTGCTCCACCAAACACGTAAGAACACCAGTGTAGTCCTTGTTACTCTCCGTAGAAACTCCAAGATTCCTTCCATTGGGTAGCGGCACTGACTTGAGATTACTTTCAAGTAAGTATTGGAATTCCCTTAAGTGTATACTCTTTACTTCAATCACTAATTGATTCTTCTGTTGTTTGCTAAACTAACTCTCTAGGTTTTATCCCATTTAACCTAGTGAATTGCAAGATTTTGGAAAAATCTGTTCAGGAATTATCAAGTTTACATTTATTTATTTTTCAGCTCCGAGCTTACAATGGAAGTAACAAATAAGTTAGAGAGTGGTAACTATGCCGCTGATATATCATCGATAAAAGAAGCTCAACAACGGATCAACCCTTTTATACATAAAACTTCAGTTCTCTCTTCCGATACTTTAAATTCAATCTCCGGAAGGAAACTATTTTTCAAATGTGAATGTTTTCAGAAGGGGTGAGAATGATGTTCATTAGAGGTGAAGGGTAAAAAAGAATTTGACTTCTGTTGCTAGCAAATTTATGACGTTTTCGTGATTATTCTTTTCGTTAACAGAAACAACAATTACAATTAAGTAACTAAGGCTATTGTGACTGAACAGCGGAGCTTTTAAATTCAGAGGTGCCTGCAATGCTATATTTTCACTCAAGGATGAGCAAGCAGCTAATGGGGTGGTAACACACAGCAGGTTTGATCTAAGCTCTTTGATACTGCTAAACTACTCATGTTTGTTTGTTAAAAAAGACCTCTAATTATACGTTCCACATTTTTAGTGGAAACCATGCTGCTGCAGTGTCTTTGGCTGCAAAGTTACGTGGGATTCCTGCCCATATTGTTATACCAAAAAATGCTCCAAAATGTAAGGTTGAGAATGTCAGGCGTTATGGTGGGAACGTCATTTGGAGTGATGCCACAATGCAATCAAGAGAGTCTGTTGCTAATAACGTCCTGCAAGAAACCGGAGCTGTTCTTGTTCATCCGTTTAACGATGGGCGCATCATAAGGTAATTTCTGGACTTTTTATTGTATATTCTGTGTTTTGGCATATGATAGCTCAAGTACAAATTCCTAGCTTCTTCACTATCACACTTCTGTGGGTGTAAATGTAACCTTTACAAAAAACTTTCATATAATGCTCCAATGTTTTCCAGATAGAGCTGATAAAAATCTATTAAATTCTGCATTTTAGGTTCTTTTCGCCAACTGAAGAATGGCGAAATTACTAATTCCTTTACCATATTTAAATATAATTGTTCATTTTTTTTATGTCTTATGTTCTAGTAGCACATGGTAACCAATTATTCTTGTCCTTCTATCGAAGCTCTGATTTACCAATGGGCATCGGCGACTAATCCTTCTAAATAACTCTTAGAGAATTCAAGTAAGAAAGCTGGGTGTAAATTTCCTTAAGTTAGCTATAAATCTTTCAACTGTGCAAAATCTTCAGAAACTTATTTTCTTTTATCACCAGGCACTTGGTCTATGTAACAAGGGTGGAGCACATCTTGTTGCTTCCAGAGTGATGGCCTTTGTGTTCCATTTTTGAATAAGTAATGTGTCTGCGCACCACTGACTGTTTTCTCAGTGGCAATGTTTTCTTTCACATTTCACATCTTGCATGTCTCATTCCCAAATAATTTCATATCAGTCATAAACCCCGGATCCAAATCTGACTAATATTATGCATGCATGTTTAAGGAATCTTTGGTTGCTCAAAAATATTTCTCTTAACCTTTTTAATTTTCTTCATTAAGACTCTGTGAATTAGTTTTAGGCTTTTACGCTTGATATTCTGTTTCCTAGAATACTGAACCTACTCCAGGGCGCAAAACTGCACCTGGTAAGGCAGATACATCAAAATAAATTTTCTTTGCCATAAGTACGAGTTCAGAATTTTTTTTTTGAGGTATTTCGAGGCTTCTTACTACTTCTTTCAGTTTCTATTTTCACTTTGGTATCTGCCTGCCCCATAGTTAGCTGGATGATCGTTATTCGTTACCCGAAATTGATTATCTGGACCAAGGAAAACCAAACAGTTCTCCCACTATTACTACAGTCAAGAATTACGTTATGACAGTATTTATGTGTTTTGGTAGTGGGCAGGGAACGATATCATTGGAGCTGCTGGAGCAGATCCCTCAGATTGACACCATAATTGTCCCTATAAGCGGTCAGTAAATCTGTTTCTAAAGTTCAGATTGTCGTCACAATTTTTTTATTATTATTTTTATTATTTTTTTTTTCTTAAATTTTGCATAATGTTGTTTCTTTCTAAATTCTTTCTGAAATCATCAAAATTTGTTTAGGAGGTGGTCTGATATCAGGAGTTGCATTGGCTGCCAAGTCGATCAACCCTAAGATTCGGATTTTGGCTGCTGAACCAAGGGGTGCCAATGATGCTGCTCTGTCCATGGCAGCTGGCGAGATTGTAACACTTCCTCAGACCAACACCATTGCCGACGGATTGCGAGCTTTTCTTGGTGATCTGACATGGTAAGTCTCTGATCCATAGATCTCTCAATAAATAGGTCAGAAAATCCTAGGTCAGAAAACCCTAAGCTTAGCTAGTTAGCTGAATTCGCTAGCTGCTTGAGGACTTAATTCTCACTGTTTTCCAACATGATTACTCTTGGCACTCATTGTAACGTACTGATGAAAAAGCTATCTGTACTAGATAGTACCATTATCCAGACCTTGTCATAAGTTCTTAATTCTTGTTTTTTCTCATGCCCCTGATAATATTGATGAGACTAGCTATCTAATTACCATACATCAACTCTTTCAAAACAGCGTTTATACCATCACCATTTGATTTGGTTTCATACATATCCAAAGTAGTGAAAGTAATTTTTTGATTTTTCCTGTTATTGCATTAAAAGCCATCTTGGGTTCTTTGCTCTTACAACTATTATTTTTTAGGAAAAACTTCTTGGCTGATCAGGTGTACATGGAGTTTTAAAAACATTGGAACCAAGTGACTCTAAATTCTTAGGATTAGAATTTTTGGGTGCTTAAGCACAGCTGAAACTATTGAATTTTGCTTGTTGCGGCAATAATGTTCTGCGTAGCAGGGTTATTTATTTGCATGTGAGGTTACACATCTTTTACATCATAAAGATTAGTTACTTTAAGAGCATCTCCTGTTAGGCACATTGGAGAATTGGATTAACAGTTGTTTGAACAGACCAAGTTTAGGCGTGTTGGCCCATGCTCTTGCGAACTAAGGGTCTAACCATCCTTATTCCTTCACATAATTAGCAAATTTTGGTCATTTAGTAGTCTGTTGAGCCCTTTTGACCTCTTTGAACTATTTTGTGTTAGTGAGTCACAAACAAGACAATGAAGGAGGGGTTAGGGTGGCAAAGACCACAACACATCAACCATAGTTTGTTGCACGGCTAAAATTTTTGTTTTTCATTTTTCGTTTTAGCATATCATGTAGAAATCAGACTTAGAGTAGGTGTAACAATCTCTCACTTTCTGCCATAGGAATGTATAGCTATCTCGATGGGTTTGGTTTAACCAAGTTACAAATGCAGGGTCAGGCCCCAAATGCTTGTTATTTTTCGTCTTGAATTTGCCAATCCTCACGGAACTTGTTAGTTACAGCTCAAGTAACAGCTTCATATGCATTATGCATGCACTGGATGTCCTTACTGACCGACTAATTTAGGCTGAAAACATTACACATGTGGTTAGGATTATCTATTTTATCGTGCAGTTACGAGTAAAATAGTGGTACATAGTTAATACAGTTTACCAATAGTGGGTCTAACATGGTAAGCTGTAGGGTCATGGAAGCGGGAAAACCTAGCAGAGCCTTAAGTTGAAATATGGAATTGGAAACATGGAGTTTAGGGATAAAATGCCTACAGGTCCTATAATCTCTTTGAATAGAAACCCTAAAATTTCCCTCTTTGTAAAAAATATGTGTGAAGTCCTCTAAGCTCCCAACCACGAGACACGTATTTCTTCGTTGGTGGGAATCAGTGAGCATCCCCCAGCCACCCCTAAAATTCTATATCCAACCCAAAAGTTAAATTTTGAAAGGGATTTTTGGGGATTTTTTTAGCCCATCCTACTGTTTTAGGTCACTTAACCTTAGATCCTACTTCCGTCGCTGGTGGGAATGTTTCTGGAATGGATTTTGTTAGGGACATGGAAGGTTCTGTCTTCTAAGGATTTAGAAATTTAAATCATCTGGGCTAAAGGTGTACATACTGCTCTGACTGAGGAAATATCATCAGAGCAAGGTGGGGAGTTTTGATTGGCCACCTCCACAGGGCTATATAGATGTTTTCTGGATTGAGGAAAGTTCGGTTTGTAACATTATATCTTTTAAATGCTGTAAACGATGCTAGTGATTAGCTACTGCGTGACGACAAGAATGCATTTCCATTAATTAGTATTGGCACGGAGAATTTGTGTCAGAATGGCTTTTGCATGTTTTCTGCTTCTTCGGAATTCACTAGTTTTAAGATTTTGTTGTTTTGGATAATTGACATTGCTGAAAAAAGGGACTTTTAATAGTCTGTAAGTTCTTCGGCTGAGTCATTGTGATGCATAGAATAATTTTAAATGGATAGTTATGTATTCATATTATTATGCTCTTTCTGGACAATGCAGGCCAATAATCAGAGATTTTGTGGATGATGTGATTACGGTGGAGGACAAAGATATAATTGAAGCCATGAGAATGTGTTATGAGATTCTGAAAGTTGCAGTGGAGCCCAGTGGAGCTATTGGCCTTGCAGCCGTCCTTTCTGCCACTTTCTTGGAAAATCCGGCCTGGAAGGACTGCAATAATGTAGCGATTATACTTTCAGGAGGTAATGTTGATCTTGGTGTTCTTTGGGAGTCTTTTAATAAATGAAGGTTAAACAAATGCGACTGTTCTTTTGGAATCTTTTAATAATAAGGGTTAAACAAATGCTACTTTTCTGAATGTTGTTGGTCAACCTATTTTTATCTGGCTAAAAAACCGAGGCATGCTGATGCCGTTTTTGTTGGTGAAAACCTTGATAGCTGGTGTCTTGTGTTTATTTTTTGCTTTTTTCCCGAGGTCAGAGCTCAATTGTTGTAGTTCTTCTGTAAAATTTCATAGGTATTGATTCTGATTTGTGATAGTCATTGGTCCCAGTTCCTAAAATCAGAGAAAAATTGAAACAACCAAATACATAAAGTCTAGCAACCTTCTTATTTGAGAACAGAAAAGATAAGTCCTATTTTCCCAAGTAGAATGGAAAGATGTTTTGGGTAGAGATGCCCTACCCAGCATGTGAAGCATCTTCACGGTATGTGTATTCAAGGATCAGGCCTAGGCTGCTCGGCCTGGAAAAATAAATTGGCCCAGCCTTGATAGCTGTTGTCAAGAGTCAGATTTTGTGGTGCAAACATACTATGACTTGAGATCAGATATATTAGTTACAATGCAAATTTCTCAGCACTTGGTAGATTTACATTTTGGACAATGCAAATTTGGAGTCGCGAGACATTTCCGTTATAGGGAAAAGTAAGAGGTAAAAGTATGACTTTCGGTCATGGGTGTCATACTTTGGGGTTCAATGATGGATTTAGGGCAGTTTTTGGAGGGTCATAAAACAAAAATTTAGCCCCAGTAACAGATATCAGGTTACGAGATAATTTTTGGGTTCAGGTTAAATTTTTTTGATCACAATGCATCTTTCAGGTCAAAAATGCAGTTTTGGATCAAAGAGCAGTTTTAGGCTCACAAGTCACTTTTTCAGTTGGGGCAATTTCTAGATTAAGCAGTTAGTTGGAAAATTTTAAACTAAAGTGCAGGCAGAGTAGTCTCCTGGTGCCAAATTCTTGGTCACGATGTAGATTCTGGCAATGGGACGGATTTTAGGCCACAGTGGCATTTAGGTAGAATTTGGAAAATACATAAATGATGTGAGAAGGTGATGGCAATCTTTCTGAATTAATCACAAATTTAACCAAAAATTTAAAAATTACAGGCAGAATCGGAAAACATGAAGAAGTAAAGGCACAACAAACGACCATTGGGAAAACACACATCTAAACAAACGAAGCGAAAGGTTGGAACCAGGGAAACAAAGAAGCAATAAGCGGATAAGAGGCCAGCATTTATCAGTTCATGCCAGTGTATAGAAAAAATTATGCGCATTGGAAACCATATGGAACTTTCTTGCCACAAGTATTTAGAAGTAAACTGAGGGCCACGGAAACGTCAAGGTTGATTCCCAAAACCTGAGCTCTAAGGGCGGTGCATAAACAAACTGCAGCTTCAAGATCAACCAAACCATTAATGAGGCTGCAACAAGGAGTGTTAGGTGGTGTTCCAACAATAAGGTGTACAACACCATTTAACACATCAGCGCAAGCAGCCAGTTTTAAGGTATCCCTTGGGCAAAGAATAGGCTTTGTCGATGGTACTGGGAATTTCGGGGATGGGTTGGTTTTTGGTGGTGTATAAGTTGGAGGTCGTTTAGGTATTGTACTCTTTGGTGGTGGTGGGCATGAAGCATAAGCTGAAGTCACCAAAGTAAAGAACAGTAGGTTTAGAGACAAGAAGAGCACAGTTGATGTTAAAGCCGCCATTTGCTGATATATGTAGTACGATTCTAAAGCTGGTAATCTTAGTGCGTACTGTGAGATAAGCTGTGCAGACGAGGATTTAAGAAAATTGTGTGTTTTTGATGTGGTAAAGCACTGGAGGAGCTAAGGTATTTATAGATGCAAAAAAAAAAAAAAAACATATACAGAAAGTTATCCATGTGAACACCCTGTGTTTACCCGATCCATAACATGGCTGGCAATTGATGCTACATGTAAATCCTTGGGGTTTTAAAACTGATTTGGCATTTTGTTTAGTTTGTCAGATGCGTATTATTGAAAGAATTCCCCCCAACTTGTTCTAATTTTCTGTGATGCCAGACTCAAGTGATGGGCACTACGTCCACTCGTCCAGATAATGTAGAGTCTGGCCTGTCTTGTTTCTGAAACTTAGGTAGCGTTTAAAATCCAAAACTTGATGCTCTGAATTATGCTCGTACATGCACAACTGCATCGGACACAATTTTAAGAGATAAATGGTTTAAGGTCATCCACGTTGTGTTAATTGCTAGTTATATAAGAGGGAAAAAAGTTCAAAATGTACGACTGCGTGACAAGAAAGCAATTATCATCAAGAGCTTATGCACAGGTACAATTAGTGTATAAAGTATAGAGCCTGACCTGTTTCTCTCAGGAAGTTGACCACATATTTTTTAGGCTTTTGGTGTTAATGCATAAGCCTTGGATAATGTTTCTCCTGCAATTCGGTTAGTTAAGTTCATGAACAGGTATTGCACCACTGATCAGTTGTTGGTCCATATTATGATATAAAAGCTGTACAATAAAATATCATTGCCATTGCTGGTCGTTTATTCTGCTTGTCTTGTAAAGACAAATAATATAGAGTTATAAATGTTATCTGAAAAAACGTGGATAGTATTACACGTGAATTCATGTCTAACCAATTATCTTTACCCTAACTTGTCATGCAATTCTATCACGTCCAGCTGCCCGTTGTATTAGTCTTGCCCGAATGCAATGGATACGCGGCAGGTGTACGCTTGTTAGTTAACCATCTTGCTTGCCCGTTGTCTGTCTTGCTTGCTCATTGTCATGTCCATTCTATGTTAGCAAGCTGCCAAGCTATACCAGTTGTTTTGGGCTCAAGTGCCTATATTCATTTGTTTCGAGAAAGAGTTGGTGGAAGGATACACATGGCGAAGAGACACAATTAAGTTAGCACTTGCTCAGACCGACACCATTGTTGATGGGTTGCGAGCTTTTCTAGGGATCTCTTGATAAATAGGTCAAAAGAACCTAACCTTAGCTGGTTTGCTGAATTCGCTAGCTGCTTGAGGACTTGGTTCTCCAAGTTTCCAGTAATCAATGAAAAAGCTCTCTCTACTAGATACCGGAGTTACCAGACATCAGCACTCTTTTAAACAGCACTTAACCGTCATCATTTGATTGGGTTTCATACAAATGCAAAGAAGTAGTAAAAGTCATTTTTCCTGTTATTGCATTAACGGCCATCCTGGGTTGTTTTCTCTTACAATTATGACTACAGTTTGTTGCTAACGGCCACCTTGTCTTTACAATTATGATTATCTAGGAAATACTTAGTGGCTAATGAGGTTTACGTTGGACATTTTAATAAATATTGGACCCAAGTGATTTTAAATTCCTAGGATTACAGTATTGTGGTTATTTTGTTCAATGAATAGAGTGTTAACATGCACAAGCAAGTGAATCATGATGGTGAAAGCACCATCTCCTTAGGAAAGCTGCATGCATGTCTTGTTTGAGTTAAGAGTACTTGAGAGAATTTAAGAGTAAATATTGGTGGTCATTCAACAGTTTGTTGAGCCCTTTTGACCTCTTTTAACTATTTAACATTGATGACAAGACACATGCAAGGAGGGGCCCTAGGGTGGAAAAAATCACAAATCAACCATATAGTTTGTTGCACATGGTTTTTCATTTTTTCTTTTTTTAGCATATCATGTAAAAATCACAATAAAAGCAAGCTCACCTACTCTGATAGGGATGTGCAAATGAACAGCTTCATTCATCAGTTGGAACTACACAACTTCTGGCTTAACAATTCAATCATCTCTAATGAGTTTATCATAGTCCTTTGGGATGTTACACCATAATTCTAAAGTCTAAAGTCTTTCGAGTGATAACTGAAGATATTTAGTCTAAAAGGTTCCGTTGAAGTGGTGAACCAATCTTGTGCCACAACCAACTTCCTTCTGATGTTCAGGTTTAGGCCAAAGGTGTTATCTTAGTTGGTTATCTTGGATCAGGTGCATCCGGTCTGTCTGGCCCATCGGTTCCGCCATGTCTTCAGGTGTAACTCTTTTCGTGTGACTTGTCAATGCATTTATATTGTTCCATGTGCAGTTTGGATAAATGTGCGGGATGCATTTCTACTTTGTCCGTAAGTACAAACAAGCAGAAAGTACTACCAATAAATCACATGATGTCCCACATTATCACCATTTATGTATAATCAACCAAGAGTCCGAGAAAAATTCAAGATCATTTCATCTCATATGGAAATCTTTTGAGTAGGTATAGAGAAATTAGCTGGCTGCCCAAAAGAGAACCAGCATCATGCATGTAGACTATTTCTAGGTGTTTCAGAACAATTATATACAGACTAGGTGTTTCAAAACAACGTTTTATGGACTGTTCTTGGAATAGTAGAAGGTTGTTTTTTCATATGAAATTAATGGGTATGGAATTATTGGGCAGGCGCAAGACAGGATTACGTATATATTGGGCAGTTGGTGGGAAATACTTCCGCTAAATTCAAGGAAAATTGTGAGTAATGATCATTACTTCTGTTAGATATATAATACGTGTATGAATTCTTTGATGTTGCATGTTGATCACTTAACATCAGTTACTTCTGTTCGTTGTCCAGAGTCTCTAGACTGAGAGAACGACAACGGCGATGGGAAAACTATACACAGTAGCTGCTATTCTGATTTTTGCTTCATCAGCTTTCGCTGTGAGGGAGCTACGGCCTAATGTAGAGGTAAAATTAGGAAATACCACAATAATAATATATTTTGTTAAGAAATGGGATTTCTTTTTTGGCTTTTTCGAGTTTCTTTAATAAACCTATTTATATTTTGAAATTAAAAGTATGCTAATATACAAAGAAATCATAGGTAAATTTATTTTAAATGTTAAGAAGTTTAGAAAAGATGGAAAAATAATTTACCGACTGTTTTCTTTTTCTTTTATCGTCAAAATAAAGTAAAACTCTTAAAAACTGTTAAGTTTTGCTTCAAAAAAAATAAAAACCGTTAAGTTTAAAAATAAAAAATAAATAAATTCTGGTTTTGGTTTGTCTGTGTCCAGTCCTGAATCTCTTTGTTTTTACTTTACAACAGTTGGTGTGATTTGGGAAAAAAAAAAGAAAAAGAAAAAAAGAGTTGTAACTCCAATTGAAGTGGGTAATCAGAACTGATCTTTGTCTTGACAGTTAGGGTTACATCTATCAAAATCTTTCTGATCGATGGGTTTTATCCATCTTTAGCTGGCTAGATATCCATGATATTTCATCACGATCAATTGAACGAACATATCCTAAGAGAAAATCAATATAAATTGATTTGATGAAAAATCATTAGAAATTAATTCAATATTCTGAATCATGGGTAAAGCATTAAGCACCCTTGAATCAAAAAGTAAAAAAAAAAAGGGAAATGCTTAGAGAGAAACACTAATTAACTTGGCTAATCAATTGTCAAAACACAGTTCACCCATCAATGATGTTGAAAAACGTCTATAAGAAAGAATAGATACGATGATAAGGGTTGAGTTTAACTTGCCCACAGTTCACCCATCAATGATGTTGAAAAACGTCTATAAGAAAGAATAGATACGATGATAAGGGTTTGAGTTTAACTTACCCACCTAAACTGGGTTTACAAATACTTTAGCTTTGTAGAAATTGACGTTTAGTCTCAAAGTTACTAGGCTTGGGACGCTTTAGTCCTCTCATCTCAGGCCTAGTACTCTCTAGTCCAAAAAAGCCCCGTCTCAAACAATTTAACCCAAATATGGACGAGTTAGTCCAAAATTGTGACAGATCCCGATTTTCCTGTATTTCCAATATCCCGTAACTACCCTTGAGACCATTCCATACATAAAACGAGGATTTGAAATCGAAAATTTCAGATCTCAAACATGAGTTCAAAACAGGGAGCCGGACAGAGAAGAAATTCGTAGGAGATTTAACAGTTTCAGAGAGAAATTGGTTGCGATTCAACTTCAGATTACTGGTAAAGTGTAGTTGCGGGATTATTTTTGGACTAGAGATTTGAATTCACGTCAGATTTCAGAGATAGATGATCCAGAATTCAACTTTACAAGTAACAACGATTTAACAGTTGCATAGAGGTTATGTTGGATTTCACGAATTCCTGATATTTAACGGAATTCAAATTCAGGTTAGTTCTGTTTTTGCTTCACCGTTGAATCTCTTTTCTGATATTTAGTTTTTTTTTTTTGATTTTATCAGTTGATGATATGAATTCAATCTGTTACATCTTATTGTTTGTATGTTATTGATTTGATTTTTGGTGTATTTTAGCTTTTGATTTTCGGGGAATGATTTGGATTACTGTTTTTTGGTATTTGGTGTTATGATGCATGATATGAAATCGAACTGATATTAGATCATATGCTTTTGGTTTATTCAATTATGTGTTCTAGTAAGATTCTGAAGCTTTTGTTATATCTTCGATTAATCGATGGAATAGTTTTGATTTGAAGTTTACTGTTATTTGATTTTTTCCTTCGATTAAATGTGTACTTTCCTGTACACTCTTCAAGTTTTAGGTTATGCGAATCTGAAATTATTATTATATCTTTTGTTATATGTAGGTGTATCAAATATGTCTGAGAAGTTTGTTCATGCTGTTTTGAATCATGGTGAACATTCTTCTGCATTTCGTGTTAATACTTTAATCACCGTTGATGAATTGAAGAATTTTGCTTGTAAGCAGTGGAGGTCTTTGTCCCCTTTGAGTATACGTTTTTCCTATACGGATACTAATCAAGTAGTTTTTATACAAGGTGATATACAACTTCAAGAGTTAGTTGCTCTTGTTATTCAGATGAATAATGAAGATTTCTATTTGAATGTTGATGTGATTCCGAAGCATACTGGTTGTATCACTAGTTCAAGGTCTTTGTCTCGTTCTAATTCTGGTTGTAGCGGTAGTTCTGGTGCTAGTACTTCAAACTCTTGTGTAAGTGAAAGTCCTAAGCTTGTAAGGGTGGTCGATCATGACGCGGACAAGGCCAAGCCTCTCATTATCGATGAATGGTGTTATGTTTTTGACAATATTGGTAGAGAATTTGTGGGTGGTGTTAAAGCTGTAAGGATTGCTGTTGATCAATACAAGATGTGTACTGGTTACAAGATTCTTATTCTTAAAAACGACAAGACTCGTTTTACTGCGAAGTGCGAAGAAGATGGTTGTGGTTGGAGTATTCACTTTGGGCCTGTGAATGGTGACATTTCTCGGTTTGTGCTGAAAGATTCTAACGTTATTCACAGGTTAGTGGTGTTCACTTGTTTTTTTGATCCATGTTATTGATTTTTAGGTTTTAATATGTAGACTTGTTTTAGGTGTACATTGTGGTGCACATTACTTATTGTAGGCTTTTTGGGTGACACTTGTGGTGTAAATTTCATATTCTTGCTTGGTATGTGCTTTCTTTTTGCATGTGTGTTGTTGTTTTTGAGATTTTATTAAATGTGCAATGTGGTGCACATTACTTATTCCAGATTTTTTTTTGTAGCTGTGGTGTTGGTTTGAGGTTGAAGAGTCCTGTGGTGACAACCAAGTTAGTTAAGCATTTGATCGCTGATAGTATACAGGGTGATCCCACTTTAAAACCCAAACATATCATGTCACTCTTTAAGAAGACTTATAGGTCCAATATTAAGTATCATCATGCCCGTAGAGGGAAAGAAGCTGTATTTGAAGATCAATATGGTGACGACGAGAAGTCGTATAGCGATTTAAATTGGTATGTAAAAGCCATTGAGAAAACTAATCCTGATAGCTTTGTGAAACTTGAAGTTGATGAAGAAACTGGAAGATTTAAGCGGATTTTCATCTGTTTCGGTGCTTGCAAGCATAACTATAAGTATCTCAGGCCCATGATTTACTTGGATGCTACTTTCCTCATTGGTAAATCAGGGGTACTTTGATGGCTGCAACATGTGTCAATGGAAATGATGGTTTTTACCCATATGCCTTTGCTATTGTTTTATCTGAAAACAAAGACAATTGGTTTTGGTTTCTGGATAATCTTCAACAAGTGGTCGATGATCGTCCGATTGTTTTCCTTAGTGATCGTCACGAAGGACTTCTGCAGGACATTCCAAGAGCATTTCCTGGTTCATATCACAGCTATTGCTTTTACCATATCAAGTGCAATCTCCCTATTGGAAAAGGTGATGCGAATTACAATGTCGTTATTGATTTGTTTTACAAAGCTGCTTACTCTTACACAACAACGAACTTTGAAGAAGCTTTGCGGGGCATGCATGCAATTGGTTGTGGACATGTTGCTAATTATCTCAGGAGCATTCCAAAGGAGAAATGGGCAAATGCATTTTTCCCTGTATGCAGATATGCTGCTCACTCTTCATCTATTGCCGAGTCATTCAATAACTGGATTCTTGAGTTCAAAAAGCTGTCTGCTTTTGCTCTTATCGATGCGATACGGTGAGTTTTATGTTTACTGTTTCATTCATTTATTTTTTACTGTCGCACACATGGATTTGCTTGATGTGTACATACTTGTACACATGTTATATCTATGATTCTGCAACTGTGTGTACATTGTTGTACACATGTTTTATTGTATTTATTCTATATCATGTTTTGATTTTATGTTCTGTGTTTTTATTATCTTAGTTTGAAGGTTATGCAGATGAATTCTAAGATAAGGGTAGAAGGTATTGAAAATTTTAACACTAGGCTCACTCCCGTATACGAGGATTTACTAAACGAGAACATCAACATTGGTCGTACTTGTACTGTTGTTGATTCTATGGAAAGATTGTATGAATTCAGGTCTCCCCGCACTCATTCTGTAGATCTGTTGGAGAGAACTTGTACGTGTCACAGGTGGCAAGTAAATGGTTTTCCCTGCGCACATGCTTGTGCTTCCATTCAATCTACAAGGGAGGACATCTATTCATTTGTTGAGCCATACTTCACCACTGAATGGTACAACATGACATACCAAGAGATCATCTTGCCAATCCCCAATTATGACAAGCCGCAGTCTTATGATCCTAGTGATAGGATTATTATTCCTATTCCTGTGCCTCCACCCGGTAGACGAAGAGAACAGTGTTTCAAGAAGTCTTGCGAGAAGCAAAAGAGGCCTATGATGTGCACAAAGTGATTCACTCTTGGTCACCACAACAGAGCTACCTGCCCCATGCCTTGATGCTTTTTATTATGTTTGATTTTTTTGAAAGATTCTATGTTTTTTGGTTTTTACTTTTGGTAATGTCTTTTCATTGTTCTATTCATGGATAATTAGTGTCAGGATCTGTGTACCATTATGTACACCTTCCTGTGCACTTCACTTTTCTTACCTGTCTTTTTACATGTGTAGCATTATGTACACCTTGTTGTACAATGAATGCTACTAGTTTATTTTGTTTAGTAATATTCATTTTCTTTTAGTTCTAATGCAGTAATTAGTTTTTATTTTTGCTTTTTAATGATTGATACTAGGTTATTACTTTTTCTATTTTATGTTTCTGTTAGTACATGTGTACCATTATGTACACCTTCATGCACCATTGCCTGTCAGATTTTCTACTATGTCAGAAACTATGCACAATCATGTACACCTTAATATTTCATAACCTGTAATACATACTTTAGTACTGACACAAGTCTATTTTCAAAACATCAATATTGAAACTAATAAAAAACATTAATTCAAGGTCTTTATAATAGTGACAAGTCTTAAACAGAAAGTTGAAAACTTAAATTTGTCTGAAGATTAAAAATGTTTAGAAGAAATTCAGAAAGTGATCTTGAATGAAGATTAAAAACTCTTCTTCCTCTTAAATGGTTTCTTTCCTGTAGTCTTGCGCCACTGATTATGCTCCTCGTCTTTCGCTATATCACACACCTTTTCATACCATACGACTTTTGTCAACATCTTGGCCACTAATTTTGATCTCATTTGCTGACAAATGTCTTCGGCCCTCTACCGACCTTTTTCTATACCTTTTGTTGTCTTCATACTTCGTTTCATAAAGTAACAAGTATATATTAGACAGTCCGGGTTGATTCCTTGTGAAGGGCATGTCATGATGTTTAATTCGTGCTCTTCTATAGGTGGATGACCCTTCAATGCTCTCTTCTTATTGAGTTCCACTTGTACCACATCTGCTAGTTTCTTTGCATCGTCTTTATATGAATGCTCATTTTCTGAGTGTAACGAGTTATACCAGTTCCATTCCTTAGCTTCGAAATCAAAATTCAAAAGCGACCAGTGCAATCCCATCCTCGTTTGATCTGTAGAGTGATTGATAGGGATTACAAGAACTTCCAGATTCTCAGGCATGTCTCGTATGAAATCAACCACAAGCTTTTGCACCTCGCTGGTGACATTATACTTGATATAGTACTGCAATTAATAATTTGTTAGAAAACAAAATTAATTAGGCTCACCTTAATCAGAAAACTAACAAGCATGTACACTACTACAGAAAACTAACAAATCAAACATTGTAGGCCTGAAAACGGACCGTATATCCATGTATGATATACAGGTGTACACCTATGTACACACCTATATAAATATAACAATCAAGAATTAGCAAACCATGTGTCAATCATAGATGCATATTGGTGTACATCTATGTACATAGCTAAATAAATCTAACAATCAACACTTAACAGACCTTATGTCAATCATATATTCATATTGGTGTATATCAATGTACACAGCTAAAGAAATCTAAAAACACATAGAACACGCCATGTCAATTAGGTGTACAACTATGTACACAATATTAAAGTAACTATATATGACATTTCTTATTTGTTTTGAGAAACTTACACATGCAGTAGGACTCATAATTTCACAGCTCAGGTACTTTTTGTCATCTGGATGACGAATGCTATCTCTGGCAAGTGCTCTTCTACGTCGATGGATGTAGAACTGGAGTACCTCTTGGTCCAGATATTTGTTGAACATCAGTTCACGAAGTACTCTTCCAACAATCAAAATATCTTCCTTGACTGTTGGATCATCCAGTCTTGTTAGTTGCCAAGATACAGAGCCGCAGAAACATAAAGGAAATGTTAACATGGTGTATAAAGTTGTGCACATAATTTTTTTTATAAGATTCAATCATGGTGTTTTGTGAACTTACTCCATGCTTGCATAGTCGAAGAATTTTTGTACCCTTTTTTTGTCCTATCCTGGTTGCATAGCATGGTATAGTGGTGATAGACGAACATCTGGCAATGGATTGTGAGGACGATATACATCTCCCTTTCTATTTATTGGGGCGGGATAGCCTGGTTCTTGTCCCACTTTGATCCCCTTGCCTTTTGGATCTGCTTTTATCATAACTCGTTTGGTTTTACCCTCGACAGTGAATTCAGGATCTAGCTTTCTTTTTGCATTTCTCTTTTGTGGTGTCTTGGACAACTTGCCAGCGGCTTGTGTCTTCAACATCTCTGCTTCCTTCATCCTCCCTGCTCTTGTCCTCACTGGAGTGGTCTTCTCTTCTTCTACCTCTTGTCTGCTAAAAAATTCACTAGGATTTTGTTTAATGAACTGCACTGCTTATTCAATGATCCTTTCTCGTACATCTTCATTGGATAATGATTTTTGCGACGACTCTTCTTTTGGATCTTCTTGGCTCAATAATGCAAAGCTTGGACAATCGTGGCGGATCAGGGTTGCCATCTTTTCCTTCACTTCAGATGGTGCTGTTCTGTAACAACCTTTTTCAAGCTTTACGAATACAGTTTCAGACAAGTTATCTAGAAGGTCCTCAATTGATGTATAAGTCTCATTCTGTGATTCTTCTCCTTGTGTGAGTAAAAGGACTTCTTTAGGATCCAACTGACATATGGCTTTAACTGCAATTATAGTAGCTTCATCAATTTCAGCTGTTCGAGTGCCATCCATCACATTCTGGTCATCAAGGTTCACTTGGTCTTGTTTATCTTCATTGATTATACTTGTCTTTGGCATAGAAGTACTGAAAAATGAAATTTTTATGAGAATTTTCAATGGTGTAGAGAGTTTTACACCAATGTATAGGTATGTACACAAATTCAGAAGAAGTCATAAAGGTGTACATCCTTGTACACACATACTGGAAACAAAACAAAATAAAATATATAAGCTGAGATCATTTTCTTTATACCTTTGCTTGTTAGCAGCTTCACACCCAGCTACTTTGTCAATTTCATCAGTTTGAGCAGTATCCTGGTCATTAAGGTTCATATGCTCTTCTTGACTTTCAGGGATTTCAACTTCCTTTGGCAGAAGAGTGCTGGAAAAAAGGCAATTTTTTTAGAAAATGAGAAATAACTAAGGTGTACATATTGGTACACATATATAGAAAATGAGAAGAGTCATTTTCTTCTCTTTTTGTTTCATCTTCCTCAAGGTTTCTATTCACAAAGTCACTGAAGGCATGAAAACTTGACCTATATGGTTTGTTGGTATCTACGAAAATGAACCAAGAAGAATAATACATTCACTATACTCATACAAGTACAAATCATATCACTGCACGCATAAATAGGACCATATCATACAGGTGTATAGCTGTGTACACTCCTACAGAAAACTAACTAAAGCAACATTTGTTCCCACACAACATGCCATAAATCAATGTGCGTGTACAAATATTTACACTCATACAGAAATCTATCAAAAACAGCTTTAAAACACACACAACAGGCAAAATAAAGGTGAAATAGCATGCTGGTGCAAAGATGTGTACACCAGCACCAAAAACGATGGGATAATATGTTGAGAACATACACATTAGTCCATATGAAGATGAAATAGCATGTTGGTGCAAAGATATGTACACCAGTAAACACAAGTGACGGCACAACAGGTTGACAACACACACAACATGTACAAGAAATTGAATAAAAATTGCTCAAAAATAGACATAACTAGACTTGAATTGTTACCTTTTTTTTGAGATAACAGATGTTGAAGGCTTTGAAGACTTTGGAGGCTTTGGAGGATTTGAAGGCTTTGATTTCTTCTTAGCTGGTGATGTTTTTGAAGTTTCTGGTACTGAAATTGATGTTGAATCTTCTGGTGATGTTTTTGAAGTTTCTGGTACTGAATAGCATGTTGGTGCAAAGATATGTACACCAGTAAACACAAGTGACGGCACAACAGGTTGACAACACACACAACATGTACAAGAAATTGAATAAAAATTGCTCAAAAATAGACATAACTAGACTTGAATTGTTACCTTTTTTTTGAGATAACAGATGTTAAAGGCTTTGAAGACTTTGGAGACTTTGGAGGATTTGAAGGCTTTGATTTCTTCTTAGCTGGTGATGTTTTTGAAGTTTCTGGTACTGAAATTGATGTTGAATCTTCTAATGATCTCTTCAATCTCGTTTTTGGTCCTGTTGATTTCCGAATCTCTTCTGCAGCAACTGATGGAGTTGGGGATGAAATTGGTGTTGAATCTTTTAATGCTGACTTTGATCTCGTTCTTGGTGATGTTGATTTTTGAATTTCTTCTACCGCAACTGATGGAATTTCTTCTTCAGTTGATGTTGAATCTTCCACTGTTGGTGGTGTTTTTCTTTGAAACAACTTTTTTTCCTTTCAACATGATGTTTCTGATTGTTCAACCATCTAGTTGTTTTGATTAGTAAGATGTTAGAGTTTTTGATTGAAAGTTTCTGTGAATTGAAAATTTTCTAGGGTTCAAAATGTTGAGGTATGAGTAGTTTTGATTTTTTTCTTCTGCTATTCAGTCTTCAAAAGAAAAAGAAAGAATAAATGATTTGTCCGTTACGCCGTTTAATTCAGTTTTTAATTCAGCTTTTTTTTCCAAGCTACGTGTCACAACTACGTTTATGGTGTCAGTTATAAAACTGTATCCATTCGCTGCACGTGTGCTTTATTAAAAGCGTGCGAAGGATATCAGCGTCTTTATACATTTTTGGACTAATCTGTTCCTAGTTGGACCGGAGTGGACTAATCAGTTATTTTTTGTGCGGTTTTGGACTGAACCGTTTTTTTCTCTTTAGCTTTTGAGTGTGAGTTGCATTTAGCTTTTTAATAGGTTGCATTTAAGAAAAAAAATCGAATACCTAAAAAAAATATAAAAAAGAAAATACAAATATTTCCTTTAACGGTTTAAACGACCGATCCTTATCTGATCAAAAGAACAGAAAAAAATAAAAAATACTCCCTCCGTTCTTTTTTAATAGGCTGGTTTTGTTTTTAGCGATATTTAAGGAAATTAAGAGATTTAATCATTGAAAGTGGTCCTCATGACACTTGTCAATAAAAGAAGTGAAGTGAAATGGTCCTCGTGACACTTGTTAGCAAAAAAAGTAAACTGAAGTGGTCCACATGACACTTGTCATGAAAAAAAGTTAAGAGAAAAGTAGTCCCAAAAAATTAAAGTAACATTTGACTTTCCCAATTAGGAAACTGACCTATTTTTTTGAAACTTTTATATATAGAAACTGGCCTATTAAAAAGAAACGGAGGAAGTAATATTTAGTTTCCTGTTAAAGTAATTTTTCAATCCAATTACTGCATCCCTCACCGTTCCCTTTCCCTTCATGGATTATTGGGCCCTATGATCGGCCCGACGTGGCAGATCATGGGTTACCCACTTGGGTTTGGGACCTTTGGGTGCTTGTCGGCCTCGGCAGTTTCATTCTCCTCGGAGTCTTTGGTTTCTTGGGTGTCCGGACAGGAGCAGAGTTGCGACGAGCATCACCATCAGCTTCCTTACACTCGGCATTGAATGCGACGTTACAGTCATCAGCTTCATTACACTCGGCATCTCCAGCCGCACTACAATCATCCTCATCCGTTGGTTCGAATACTACTCCCCAGTCACCAGTTGGTCCAGGTATGCACGCATTTGTTACTTTTAGAAAGTTTCGTAATTTAGTCATAATTTATTGTTGACGTCATCGTCATGTGTCTATCATTGCTACAGAAGTTTATTGTTGACGTCATGGGTCATCATGATTTCCCTTTTTTTTTTTTCCTTTCTTTGAAGCTGTGAGTCTCCTAACTACAGAGTTAACTAATTGTAGGATTATTTTTTTGATGCAGGTATCGTTTCATAATGCACGATTCATCTTGAAGAATGTTAATTTATAAGTTACAGTGGTATGAACTTTGTTTACACAATGATACAAACTTGTGTGATTTTTCTAATTTATTAGGGTTACTTTTGTATTGTAAATGGAAATACAGAGACCGACTTAACTGATGTAAACTTGCTGTGCTTAAACAATTCTATGATACTTGCACCTTTATGTATCGGTACCCAGTTTTCTCTTGATAACTCTCTATCAAAGTAGCACCTTTATATGATTGAAATGTCTCTCGATAACTCTATCAAAGTAGCACCTTTATATGATTGAAATGACTTGATTAACCGTCGGCGATGGGTAGTTCGTTATAATGATCCCATTGGTGCTGTTGTTTTTCGACTTTCAAAAAGTTCTACTGAAGTTTTGGTTTCAATTAAAATGGAGAAAATGGGCCAAATGGACCGAAAACTAATGAATCTGGTCAAAGTGGACGAGTAAAATTTAGGACGAATGAAATGGATGGGTAAAAATTAAAATACCTGTTTTGGGGCATATTGATTTTTTTTGAGGCATACTGAGTAATGCCAAAATAGAGTCACTAAATAAAAAATACCAACACCCCTTATCTAACCTTTTTGATAATGGCGTAACTACCCATATTTAATTAGTGTTAATAATGTATAATTAATCAATAATGTTAATGATTGATTAAGTTAAGTTGTGAGTGCTATATTAATTGAAAAAATCTGATTTTTGAGTGAGAGTGGGGTTTTTGAGAGAGGAAGAAGAAGTGAAAAAAAAAACAATTAGGGTTTTTGAGATTTCGGAGATTTTTGTGATTCAAAATGGATGATCCGGGAGAATCTTCATCTCGTAAAAACGATATAATACACATCAACTACAACAATGATCCGGATTTGGCCATTTTTTTGGATTATGAGAATGATTTACTTTAACTTTAACTCAACCTCAACCTAAAACTCAAGATGATGGTTTTTATGAGCCAAATCTAGAGAACGAATACATTGATGAAGAACCTTCTCCTAATAATACACGTGTATATTCGTATACGACATCTAATCTCTTTTTTTTCGCTTTAATTCTCCAAAAAATTGAATTTTTACAAACTTTTTCGAAGTTCAGTATTGGTTTGGCTGACATATAAGAGCCGAACTTTGCAACAGGGAAGAACGGTTCTCCTTGTTCGATCCCTTTCATTAGATAACCGAACCTATCGTTGTTCTTTTCCGAGTTACAGTGTAATGTTCGGCTCAAATTATGTCAGCCGAACATTACAGTGCAACTTCAATTTCTACACAAGTCCAAAATTCGGCTCTAAGTGTACATCCATCGAATTAGCCGAACTTCCGAAAGCTTAAGGTTTGTCTTTGGTACAATTGTCATGAGTTCAGCCGAAAATCCACTAGAGTCGAGTCAGACGAACCTAACACAGTGCAATGTTCGGCTCAAAATATACGAGTACTAAAATCGGTCGGACATCATGAAATTTATGTGCCTACTCAACTCGTGTGTTCGGTCGAAAATCCACCAAAGACGAATCATCCGAACCTAATACAGATGTGATGTTCGGCTCAAAATTATATTTACAAAATCAGAAGAACTAATCTTCTAAAGCCTAGGTTCGTCTGATAATTTTGGCCCGAAACTACATCTGTAACCCTAATTTCATCTTCTAAATCATATTCAATCGATTAAACATACTCGAATCTATCACAAACAAGATGAGTTTGTTATAAATACTTTCTAATATACAACTAACAACAGTCGGCGTTCGGATTTCGCACTTCTCAAAGGGAGAAGAAGGAAGAAGAAAAATTAGAAAACAAAGAATGTTGATTGTTTTTGTTTTGATTAGTTTTAGTTTAGGTTTTAATTTAGTCAAAGGGTATTTAAGTTTTCTAATTAGTTTTAGTTTAAATTTTTAATTAAATTGAAAGGCAATTAGGTAACCTAATCTAATTAAAGGGTAACCTAGTAATTTTGGTATGGTTTAGACACCCCTTATAAAGATACCCTAGATGGTACCATCATTTAGTATGCCTCGAAAAATATGAGTATGCCACGAAACAGGTTTCAAAATTAAATTAGAAATTGATAGGGAAAATTAGGCTAAGGCCCAATCCATGGATAACCCATAATATGAGGCCATTAATTAAAAGAAGTTTAAATCTAGGCCCCAAATTATTAAAAGACCTTGACCCTTACGCATATTGTCAAGCCCATAATTAAATAAAATTTAAATTTAGGCCCAAAATTATTAAAATATTATGTGATGATATTCCAACCACCTCCGACCACCACAACAACCGCCAACCACCTCCGACCGCCACCGCCACCAACCACCTCCGAACACCACCGCCATCCACCACCGTCAAACCACCACCGCCAGTCAAACCACCTCCGACCACCACCGCCAACCACCTCCGACCACCACCACCACCAACCGCCACCGCCGCCAACCACCGACCACCACCAACATATGCATGTGTAAAAAAAAGTTACACATGTCATATACATGTGTATCCAGAAGTTACACATTCATATAAAATGTGTAATGCAAAGTTACACTTGTACATAGATGTGTACTCTATAGTTACACATGTGTACGCAGAGGTTACACATGCGTATGGCATGTGTATCTACAAGTTAGACATCCATATGCATGTGTAACTTTTTATTACACATGCTATATGTAAGGTTATCTATAATTTATTCATCATAAAATACATGTATTACTTTAATTTTCATTTACAATAATTTGTCCGTTCATCAATTACTACAATCATAGTAATTGGTTGTTTGAACACAATAAACGAATTAAAACACGAGATATGGAAAGCGAAATCCTATAAATAATCCACTATATCCTATAATAGAAATATTTCCTTCCCTTTTTGTCTTCCTCTTCCAATATATTTGCACATCTGCAAACAAGAATAAACATCCATGGAATTAGGTTGGATGGACAAAAAATAAAGAAACGAAATTATAGAATAATTGCAAGACAAAATTATAGAACATAGATTACATAAAAGGCACATGATAACTTATCTTAGCATGTGTAATCGACAGTTACACATGCATATGATTTGGATACCTAGCATGTGTAATTTTTTGGTTATAAAGTTTTTTCATTATAGCATGTGCAACAAGGAGTTACACAAGCATCTAACTTGTGTAACTAGAAGTTACACATGCATATAGAATGTGTAACTAGGAGTTACACATACATATGACCTGTGTACTCAGCAATCACTAAGTTTAATTGTTCATCTCTAACAAAAATTCCATCTGAGCATCAAACTAACATGGTTCAAAGACCTCAGTGTTTATAATTCAAATTTTTTATGTTTGGATACATCTAAACTAATATGTGGATGCACGCATGTTTTTAGAATGCGAAGAAATGTCTAAGACTCTATGTCTTACACCTAACTCATAAGCAATCAGCTAACTATGCATATAGAACAATCACTGTGAAACTCATCAAACAAACACGATGATGAAGACGAATTGTAAGAGAGATCAATACCTGAAAGAGCTTACTTCACATCTGAATTGCTCCAGTGCACTACCATATAGGTCTTGATCCAGGAACTTCTATACATCAATCTCCTTTCATGCATTAAAAAATCTCTATAAATTACACTAGAACCACATTGTTCAAACCAAATAACAGAACCCTTCCTGAGAAAACATCACATATGTTGAGAATTCAACTAAACTAATACTAAATCAGAAACTGAAGTACAAAGAATTTCACTTTAAATGAATCTAATACTAAACCCTTCCACAAGAGAATCTGTAAGTGTTGATTTTCCTGTAAAAGAAACATAAAAATATCAGCCAAACTAATCACTGTATATACAAACTAATCTAGATGCAAAAGAAATACTGGCAGCATCCAAAAGTCATAAAACAAGCATGTGTAATCAGCTAACTAAACAAGCATGTATAATCATCTAGTACACATAAAAATGCATGTGTAATTTGGAGTTACACATGCATATGAAATGTGTAATTTGGAGTTACACATGCATATAAAATGTGTAATCAACAGTTACACATGTCATATCAGGCGGGGTGGCTGTGGTAGGCACTCCAACAGCTGCAACCATTCTTCCGTATAACACCATCCATCACTCTCTAAGCACCATCACAAGTACCTGCTATTGCACTTCCCTGCCCTAAACATGCATCTAAACCAGCAACTCCAACTGCATCTGCACTTTACCAGGACCAATATGAGCACCTATAACTGCACATCATGTCTAACATCACTGTACACACTTTCAACAATATTTATCCTACCAGCTACAGCTACCACCATGGTTCACATCATCATTCTCTACCAGCATCAATTCCTGTTAAATCCACTGCAACAACAACATACATTGGCAATTCTGCACCTATTTATCCTAACATGCATCTAGACTGCAATATTGAGTTCTCACACTCAAGCTATAACTGACCACATATCAATTCCATCGGAACCCATGTCATGCAACTGCAACCAACGCCAACTGAGTACAAATCTCAGCACCAGCCATGTTCATTTCCTCTATTCCATTACCACTGTTTTAACTGCAGCTGCACCAATACCTGTAATGTTAACTTCTAACATACATCTATCTGAGCATCATTAACTCAAACCATTCTGATTCATCAACTAGTGCATACCTGAGTTATTCCCATTCATCCCATAGCTATATCAAAACAATAACAACACCATTTCATTACAAACCAACGCCAAATCTGCAGCTGTACCACTTGCACACTCCTACAGCTCTCTGTGAACTTTCATACTTTGAAATCAACACTTCCATAACCTGTAATTAGCAAATTCATACATCTTATTCCTATATAAAAATACACACATCAATCTAAATCAAATCATCTTAAATTAACAACTAATTAGCATCTGTGCATAATTAGAACCAGTTCACTTCTTGAAAATTCAGGCATATATGCGAAACTAGTAAACCGATTTACCCATCATTTCAGCTTTACTGAACTATCATACATCAATTGGCATGTGTAACTAGAAGTTACACATTCAATTTGCATGTGTAATTAGAAATTACACACCCAATTGACATGTGTAACTATTAAATACACATCCACATACCTAGCATACTCGTAAAATCCGAAGACATCCATTTCGCAGTTGCACAACATTTTGAACAAATCTGTTTTATGTTAGTTTCACAATTAACTCATCTAAATATAGTAACAACCATGATAAGTTTCTTTAAACCAACTAATAACTAAATTTTGACGCCCGTATATGATGTTCAAGTAGAGCGATAGACATATAGTTGTATCAAACCTGCCCGCACCTTTGCACCCTTTCATCCAGTAATTCTGCTCCATAGGTAATAACTTTGGCTCGGATAGTGCTATTTAACAGTGTGCCAATATTCTGAAAACAATATAATATTTCTTGCAGTCAGCTCTTTCGTTCAATTTTCATTCTGAAAAACACCACCACTAACTTCAAATCCTCCTCTATACCTGCTCCAACACCACCATCTCTACCGCCACCGCCTCCTCATCCTCCTCTAGAACCTGCACCTCCACCACCAACACAGATCATTAATCAAACTCAACATGTGTAAGACAAGATCCAAAATACGCAAAATAAAAACACCAACAAGTCATCAGTTGACTCCATTAGCTAATATTGACAACACAAAACTAAAATTCTCCATTCATTATACGGTAAAGTAGAATTTATTCATATAATTGCAACTATTAGCCATTACTTAGTGCTTGAATCGATTCAAATCTTGCTTCAAAATGTAGTTAAGTGCTTCAACAACAACAAAACCAACAAATAATCTAAACGCATACATAGATTTAAAACTTGTTGATTCAATTAAAAACGAGAGAAATCTTACTGATTTTCAGATATTTTCTCATACGTCGATTTCATTTCTGCCGCTGTTGAAGATCTTCTTAATTCCATTGTTGAATCTGTATAAAAAGTAAGTAATTAGGGTTAAAACGACATTAAAGATCTTCGATTGATTAAAAAAAAATCAGGTTCTTCTTCTTCTCATATCTGAACAGAACCAATCAAAATAAAAATCAAAAACCTAATCGAACTAAGAAAAGTAAGAATGATGAACCTAATCAAAAACCTAATTGGAAATGATTTCTGCTGCTTCGAATCAACTGAAACTTAGATTCGATTCAAAATCTTCAAAAAAACCACTCGAACAAACGAAAACCTAACCTGATGCATCTTAGAACCAACTAAAACCTAGATTCAAATTCATCGATTGAACGATTGATTCGTATTTGTAGATTAAATGATGATTACCTGCAAAATCTATTAAATCTCCTCGTCTTCTTCTTCACAGATCTAAATTCGCAGTAACCAGAGAGAAAGAGAATGGAGAAGATAAAGAAAGAGAAATGAGAAATGAAAATATCTTCTGATATTCCTCTTGTATATATACTAAAGGGTAGTGTTGCCATTATTAAAATTCAGAATAATTAATTATGGGCAGAACTGAATTTTTTTTTGATATTTTGGGCCTAGCAATATCATTTTCCTACAGTATGGAGTTGACAATGAATGATCCATATAATGGGGATTTTATATGTTGAACCCATATAATAGAGGGGTTCTAGTATTTTTCACAAATTGATAATCGTATCCTTCAACCATTTGCTTTTTCTAATTCACCATCTGGAAACCATTAATCATCTTTTATCTTTTTTCACGATTAGAGTATCTGCTCCATCCTTCTCCACCGGACCACCGTCGACATCAGTAAGACTCTCTCTTCTTCTATATAAATCTTTCATCTTCACCACCACCATCATCGCTACCACCACCACCATAAACTATTAAACTCTCTTTTCCATCTATATTTGCTATCTTGTTGACAGTCTCTATCCATATTAGATACACAAGGTATTAGACTTATTGATGTAGTTTTGAAATGGTAAATATAAGTTCGTTTCTCAGAATTGTGAAGATTGATTTTAGACTTAAACTTTAACACTGAAAAAAGAAAATTTAAACAAAGATGATATAAAGATTAAAATAACACCGAGGCTAAGATTCCATTATTTTCCAATTTTCAAAGTGAGTAAATCCAATAATTACAATTATGCAATTCATTTGTTCAATTTGATTCTAAAATATTGCAACAAGTAGATTTTCAGAATGACAACTCTAAATCGAAAGCATAGAACGTCAAAAACCTAAGGCTAAGAATGCCCTATCAAAAGAAATCACAATAGTTTAACAAAAATCATTCAATCAAAGTAAACAATCATAAAAGATTTGCAATAAATAAATAAGAATATACCACTTTTTATTGGAAAATAGCTTCCTCTGTTGCCCTCAACAATGAGGTTTAGCTCCTCATATTAATTACTTGCTCAAAATATTGGTTTATAACTCAAAAGTTGATTAAAAGATAAGAAAAAGTATAAAGCAGGGAATCTGCAACGCACTATAGGCATTACAGACCAAGTGATACAAAGGAAACCCTGTATAAGTGTTGCAAACCGAAGATAAGTGTTGCAAACGCTGTTACCGAACTGTTTAATTCGAAAGATTAGGTCAAGAAAATAACAAACCTACGTCTAAGTATGTCCAAGCCCCAGCGGAAACAATTCCTGCAATTTGATTTTTTCGACTTTGCTCTCTTATAAACTTCCCCAAACTTTTCATAAACCACTTATGGGACTTGGACCACCATTTTATACACTAGAGCAACCCTAGAAACTCAATTAAATCTCATCTTTTCTTCAGCAGGAAGCCCCGGAATTTTCCACTCTCCTATTTCTTTTCTACGCGTATCTGATCTGTACAGATCATTCCAAGCCCTTCATGTGATAGAAACAAATCTCCACAATATTCCTTCTTTATCTCTCCATGCAACTCCCAAAAACAAAACCAACCAATCCCATGAAAGTTCTTCTCCTAAGTTTAGATTAAATCGAAAGTCTTTCCCAAGTTAATCCAATCCAACAACCATACTAGCATTGTATATCCATAACAAGTCTATCCCATGAAAATCAACGATTGAATCTCCTTAAAAGTTGTTCAAAAATCCAACCCTAAATTTGATACTTTGCTGCCATTTTTCCGCCAATTCCAGAATTTGAATTTAGAGAAGAAGTTGGTTTCCCCCTATCCCTGGATGGGGTGTATTTAGCACATATCCTAGGGCTACCTTATCCAAACTGAGGGTTCCTTTAACACTTTTCGAGAAAAGTTTTTCAAAAAAAATTCTTTCCCAAAAACACCTACACACACAAAAAAAAAAATCATAATAAGTACCAAAATGACTATCAATATATAGAATCGAGACAAATCAAACACAAACATGTGTCTATCAAATACCTTCGGAATTATTATTTGTTATTCCTCAAGTTAATCTAACTTAGAAAATAAAATCCTAACTCACTGTCCCAGGCAACACGATTGTACTTAGCTTGTGCAACAAGATTTTGAACCCGTATGAGGCCCTAGTGGCCGAGTTATAGTCGAGAGGTTTTAAAAGAGGTGTACCCATAAATCCTTTACTCCAAACCCTAGCTACATGTAAAGAATCTAGAAATGACACTGTATACTCAAATAAGAGCCATTTTGTTTTTCATCTATTCAACAGTTCAATGTTGTTAGCTCATTTAATGAATACTTTCAGGGGATTATTAGCAGCAAAATGTTAAAAAGGAAACAAACAGCTGTAATGCACGTTTCAGATTCAGAAGAAAATGACACGATTGATTTTTCATTAACCTTAGCAAAAAATACAATCTAAGAGATAAAGTTTATCATCCTTTAATCAAGGATATTATGAAACACTCATTGATAAAAAATCATGTCTCATGGGAAAACCTTGCTTCAAGAAGTTATTGCATATCATGTACCAAATGATAGGATGAAAACTATACATATCTATGAGAGTCAAAATCAGAAGAGTTTCTAGGACAACAACTTCTTGAATCCGAATCTAAGTTATATGATGCTCACTTGAAAATTAGACAACTTGAAGAAATATTAATCAAGACATCTAGATCTAAGACAAGTTTGTGTGCTTCTAGTGCAAAGTTGTCTTGGATAATGATTAACATAAAAGTTCAAACAGCCTGTAAGAATCAAGAGAAATTATTTCAGAACTTAATTCACTAACTGATGTTCAGTTGATCAAATCAGTTTTTAAAAACTGCAGCAAAAGTATTTTTTATTCTAAAAGGCACAAGTATCGGCTGAGGGACAAACAAACTAGGGATTTCCACTCATATAGTTTGATTGTCTATCTAATCCGACCGATTTGGTGAAACAATTTCCTCATATGTTGTTGTCTTCAAAATCCAAAAGAATTGAAGGTCAACTAAAAAGTCGTACTCTGCCTAATGATCAAGAGTTTAAAAATTACACTTACGACTCTGTTCCTTTTCGAAAGACTTGTCGGTTGTTGATATGGTAAAACGTGGGAAGGAGTAACTAGCCCTAATCACAGAAAGTACTCCCAAGGTATAGAGAGGTTTATGAGAAGTAATGGTGGATTAATTTTGTCTCCTAATCATGCCTTGTTTCCCTTTTTATAATAATCTTCCTTTCCCCTTCTTATGGACAAATGCCCATAAGACTAATATATTACAACATTGCCATTTTCCTCTTATCCAAGTCCTTAAGGATTTAGGAAAAGGGCTTCTCCTTTGTCCTGATACAAAGCCCAATCAACTCAAGGCTATCTTTCTTAGACTAGGCTTAATCCATTGTCACATGGAATAAGCCTAGTACCCTTATCCATCAAAGGGGAGACCCTTAATATACTAAGGGGGCACCTATTTTTGGATTAATTATTTTCATGTATCATCATTAGTCCCCTGATTGTTGACTGGTCATAGACCAAGTCAACAGTCACATGTTGATGTACCCCTTAACGATCAAACCTAATAGGATTCCTGGGCGGTTACAGTCACGACCATTGGGATGCAGCGGTTACTATACCTTTTGGTAACTGTTTCTGACTTTTACCCTTCTATAAATAGGGGAGACCCCGCTCCTCTATTTTCATCTACTCTCTCTATTTTTTTCTTTCATCATACTATTTCTCTTACGCAGTCTAATACTATGGCTGAAGAATCGCCTGAAAGGAATCCGCCTAGCAGGCCTGCTTATACACTCGACGAAATGCGTGGGAGTCAAAGGCTTAAAGATCTTCTTCGATCTCCCAAGAAAGTGGATGGATCCATCCTTTTCCCGATGGATGATTATTAGGTTCCTCGTATGCTGAATCCTCACCCCTTCTTTCCATCTTCGTCTGATGGCTGGCCTATTCACCCCCAGGCGGATGTACCTCCAATTTCCGCTTCAGATGAGATGCTTCGTCTTGCTATTCACAGGGGGGATTACACTTTCCATTCTATTATTCTCCGTTCATCCGCCGAATCTCCTGCTGCTTGGGATCCATGGGTGGGATACATTTTTTCTAATCCCGAGCATAAGAGAATCATCCGCTCTTTGGGTATAAAGGTTGCTATAGAAGCTTCCAAATGCAGATATGTTCACCGAGATCATGAAAGCTTATCGCGTTTTTTCTCTCGCTAGATGATTGATCCTCACACGTTCTTGTTCTCTTGGGGTGAAGCAATCCCTATTTTAGAAGATGTAGTGGCTCTTATCAGGCTTCCCATTCATTGAGATTCTTCCTTTGCTGAGTGTTGCGTTTTCATGGCTATGAACCTGGATGATAAGGACCTTTGTAACCATCTAATTACAGCCAAGATAGAATCAATAAATTTCCAATTGTCGGATGAGGTTAAAGCTGCAGCTCTGGAAGAAGAAGGAGACGAGGTGGCATCGATTGCTAAGAAGAAAGGTAAAGCTACTATGATAGCCGCGTAGGGTTCTACTGTTAATACTTCATCTTAACCTAAACTCATGGCATCTGCTATTAAATCTTACTCAAAGAGAGCTACAACCAAAGAGTTTGACGACGTGCAAGAGGTAGGAGGGGATAAAAGGATCCAGAAACCTAAGTCCGGACAGCGTCGGGCTTCATTATCTTGTTGGATAAAGTGTTGGGCTCCTATAACTTCTAGCGAGCAAAAGGATGTCCCTCCACGCGAGGGAGAGACAGATCAGGCAGAACTGGCGGTTTTTCTTCTTTTCTGGTTATGTCATGATGTGTTCGAGCATAGTCCCAGAGACACAATCAAGAATGAGTTGATTCCCTTGGCAGTATTGATGTCTTGCGGCGTCTCATTTCCGCTTGCTCCCATGTTCCTGGGCGGTTTATATCGCCATTTGGATTTGTTGGCGCGTGAAATTCGTCGTGTGGGCGGAGCTCATGAGGTGGAAACTTTTGTTCCTGCAAATTTCATTCAGGCATGAGTCTGGGAACGCTTTCCTTTGTATAGGCCTCAACCAAACCCTCTCGCTCTTTCAAGTAGGGAATAAGTTTTCCAAGATGATGGAACCAAGTGATTAATGAACTTGCCCTGTTCTCATCCCAAGATGGCTCTTTACCACAAGAAGGGTTCTCCTCCTAAGAACAATCTCAAGGATTTCATGGATAAAGAAAATGATTTTAATCCTTTGTCATACCGCGACGGTTGTTCAGGTCCTTTGCATTATAATTTCGTCATACAGTCCCAGAGAATGCTTAGTTCGGAAAATATTATTGACTCTAACGAATTGATATTATCCTAGCTATCTTACCGGGCCGTCTTCCAGGTTTTCATGGAGGTAGGTTTTCGCCCGAAGCATACAATACTATACACGTGGCTTGTCAGCTTGGTTTTTATCAAGGAGCTCCTTATAATCTGCAAGGGGATTTCTAGGATGAGGAGGCGGAGATTCGTAAGAGTTTCAATCGTTTTGTCTTCAAAGAGGGCCTCCACATTAGTGATCGAAAGTGTCATTTTTTTTATCAACCTCTTGAAAAGAAAAAAGTGAATGTTACTAATGAATGGCGTATATACCGCGATGGTGTTGATCGGAATATGTTAAACTCTCTTCTCGAGGAAGCGAACCCTCCTCCATCTTTGACTAGTTCTGATTTTAAAGAGCTTCATGCGTCGGGTCGGGTAAGGATGAGAGATGAGTTTGTTAAGAAGAATAGACTTTATTCAAGCACTAATGGCCGTCCTCTTAAAACCTTAGTCACTAGCTGGGATCCTCTTCCGGACGATGAATCTTCTCAGAAAGGGAAAAAAGGCTGCTCTCCCACTTTGTCTGGCTCTAAGAAAAGGAGGCGTCCTTCTGCGCTGAAACAATTGGAGATTCCTCCCATTAAATCCTCGCATGCTAAGGTATTTCTCTTCTTTCTCATTTTTTTTTCTTTTGGTTGAGTTTTGCATTAGTTCGCTTTTTATTGGTTTGTGTTACATTCTTTTTAGAGATCCCCGCCTATTGGCTGGAAACCTAGGGCCCTTTTTTTTATTGAAAAATATATTAATCTACCCTCTCACGAGTGGATGGCTGATCGTCTAGATAAAAAGATGAAATGAGACGCTGGTATACTACCTATTCCGCGGTTACCTTCCATTCTCCCTACTTATACTTCCCATGCGCTTTCTCCGCAGGCTCCAAAAATGGGTTCGCCTTCCTCTAGTTCATTTATTGATCGTGTTGAACATCAGCTGGGTCGATCAATTAGGAAAAGTGGTTCTGAAGTGATTTCTCCCTGCATGACTCTGCACTCTACCCGACCTCTAGTTGTGAAGACAGTTCCGGATCCTAACCATCCTCTCACACTCCTTCCGATATATTAGGCGCGATGAGCATGGCTGGGTCGGATCATTCTATTCATGACTATTCTCATGATGGCAGTGAAGCTAAGAACGATACTGATAATCAGAGTTCTTCTTTTTCCGAGTCTCGTGGGTATTTCATGCTACCTTTTATTGAGGTTGTTGAATTTGACATTGACACGTGCCGGTCAAAATATTCTGTTGCAATTATTAAATGCACTTTGTGAACTATTTATACGTTCCCATTCCTTATGCTTTATGATATGTCATTTTACTTCTTCATTTCCCTCTTCCTATTGTTTCTTATTAAATCGTCCGGAGACAACTGCGTCGAGCTCTTCTTCATCTTTGCATCAATCGGTTCATTCTCCTGTTAATCACCCCTCTACTTCTAGTCAGGTATGTGTACGCTTCGTTCATCATTTTTTTTTGGATGTTTGTTTTTTCCTCCTCTTTCTTTCCCTTTCTAGGATATAGGAAAGCGGTAAAATGTACGCGGTAAAGGAACTGGCTCAAAATTACAGGCCAAAGGTAGCGAGTGCTAATGAAAAGCGGCAGAAGTCCTCAAAGATAGTTCTTAAAGTCTCGCGCGGTGTGGATGCTGATGCTGAGCTAATGGCTACTTCGGAAGAACCTCAATTCCGATATCCTCGTGTCATTGAGGCGAAGGATGCTGGTGTTGACGATCGCTTCGTGCTAGTGCACGTTTCTAGGTTTCTTCTGCCAAAGCCGCTAATTACCGACGTATAGTGGAGAAGTTCGGTCATATGTGCGTTCATGAGGGGATGTATGCTAGTGTTTTGGTCGTGACGAATGAGGATTTGTTGGACATATCGGATGGTCTTTCTCATGCTGAGGAGGCTCCTATTGACCCGGATATGCTGAGGCGGTGGGAGAGTCTTATTAATACGTCTCTGCTTCTACAACTTCTAATTCAGTGGCTAAAAAATTTGAAGGACACGGCGAAGACGAGTCACAACGCGCGCCATGTGCTGCCCCGTGAGATCGAAGAATTAGATCAAGTGTACGCGCGTTTGCTCAATATTTCCCATGCCAAGAAGGAAGCGTATGATCAGCTGATGAAGAATGTTGGTCGTGCTACAGCGGAGCTAAAGGATGCCCGGACTGCTGCTGAAGAATTTTATGCGCGCCGTTTCAGGAAGAGAACAGGTCTTACTGCTTTGGATGTTTATTTAATATTTCTTGCTTTATGAGTAGTCTTTGAAACAGTAATTTCTTTATTTGTGTGTTCGGTTAATGACTCTTACTCTCTCTTTCTTTTTTCTGTGCGTGGCATTGATTATTATCTTGGATTTATTATATTATTATTGGTTATAAGTAGAGGTGGATGAAGTATGTTTAGTAGTACTTTATTTTTCTTTCCTCACTCTTTTCATTCTATTGTGCTAAGACTCCCCCGATGGCTTGCCCCTTGCATGGTTATGTATTATCGTTGGATTCTGTGCCGATGTTGGTTACTCCATTTGGGAAGGAGTTTGAATTAACCCTTTTGTTGCTTGTAAGAGCTGAAGTGGAGCTACTTAGGGAGATAAGGACAACGAACCGGGCCTGTACTCGTGCGTGATTTGACGAGCAGTATGAGACATATTCGATGGCTCGAAATGCACAGGCGTCCGGGCGAGTGGCGTTTGAAGTTCAACGCGTGTTAGATGATGCTGTCTCCGCTCGCCATGAGGCTGATCGACTGTTTCAAGAATCCTCCATTATGATGGCTGATATTAATCAGGTGATAGCTGATTGTTGCATTCATGGTACTCAACGACCGCTTCCTCGCTTGTGTGGGTGTGTGTTAACTTTATGTGTTGTGTCCGCTCTCGTACATCCTTTTGATAATCAGGTGGAGTTAGCATGGCTATTGGTGTAAAAGGATGAAGCGGGGGTTCTGCAGACTCATAGGTTAATTAGCTTTGATAATGCACGCAAGGCTTGTGAAGAGCAGAACGAGACTCTTAATATGGCGCGTCAGACTCGTGCATCCGAGAGGATTCTATGTGGGGTGCATCAAGTACTTGGGGAAATGCAGAGTGCTTTGTCCATGGCTACAACTGAGTATGATGAAGCGCTTCTGATGACGTAGGATTTGGACCAGGACATTACACATTGCCATGTTCGTAGCCGAACAGTCTTGATTTATTTTATTTTATTTCATTATTTTTTTGATGTTCAAATTTATGGTATTTATGAATGTATTTTGGATTGCGTGGAGTGTCGTTTCGGAAATTGTGCCCATTCAGGTATTTATATGTTAGCCTAATTTTACTTTGTATTGAGGGTGTGTGCTAGATAATCCTGGTTTAACGTGTGTATTCTCCATAGGCAGTTTTGATGGCGCATCGTGTATGGCTAGTATTAGAGATAAGGCATCTGAATCGGCTATTGGATGTGTCACATATTGCGCGTGACACATTTAGTATATAAAACTCTTGTTGGCATGAGCAGCTAATAGGTGCTGATCGGCGGGTAAGGGAGGCACGTAGCAAGGGTAGATTACCAGGAGTGGTGTTTCTTGAATATCGCGGCTATTGTCGCGAGCGGAGTCTCATTTTCAATATGTTGGGGCGGAGCAGTCCATAGAGTCCGTCATAGTAGCACTTGGTGATTGTCATGAAGCTCTTCGTGCGCTCCCCTAATTTATATATATATAAACGTATCCAAGGACATTATGGCTCAACTGGTTGGTGAATTGGCTGTGTTGCTAAAACGACACAAGTTAGAGCTGCTTCAAGCCACCGCGGTTGGGAATGCTCGACTTATGCAGGAATGTGAAGATAGGTTTGATGCTAATCAGGCACAATATTTCCAAGCAATGGACTTGTATGCGGACCCGTTGGGTGCTTATCAAATTGCACCCTCGGTAGAGACCTCCATTGCTTCTGCTGAAGCTCTAGAATTTTTTGTTAACGCTCGTTCGCTAATGGAGTGCCCAGAACGCGGACTAGCCATTGCGAGCGGACGGCGGAAACGCGCGCATTCTGTATTGTTGTCACAGATCGAGTCATAATAGTCTTATGTAATGGGGCAAATGCATATTTTACTCTCGGTGATTGTCTGATATTTTCTATTTGATGCTCGGTTCTAATCGTGTGTTCTGTGTAACGTAACTCTACGCTCAATGTTTCGAAATCGAGTAACTGGGCCTTTCTTGTACTGTGTGATTTGGTCATACTCGAGACTCTTTTATGGATGTACTTGAGACCTGGTCATCCTTGGGATTTACATGTCATTTCACGTGTACAACATAATCGTGTCCGGGACTGTTCCAAAGTGTTTGACTTTGTTCGGAGCTTAGCTTTGCCCGAGGCTACTTATCATTTTATGGCTATACTCGCAGCCCAGCCGTATTTGTGGCTTTCCTTTTTTCGTGCACTTCATTGGCCATGCACGGAACCTAGTCAGATTTGGGGCTATAATACACTTCATTGATCATGCATGGAACCTAGCCAGACTCGGGGCTATAGTGCACTTCATTGGTCATGCAAGAAACCTAGCCAGATTCGGGGATATTGCTTTCTTACGAGACATGATTAAGATAAAAGGACTTGCTATTATTAATGATAAGCCATCCGGCATACACTAAAACATTACGCGTAATAAGCTTTAAAAAGGAGTATTAATACGGGATCCGTTCATCCGTCTACTATCCGCTTTTCGCGGCTTCGCTGATCATAAAAGGACCTTTCCAATTCGCTGCAAACTTTCCGGCTTTTGTATCTCTTTGAACATACGGGGCAATTTTTAGGACTATGTCATTTTCCGAGAAGGTCCGTACCCTTACCTTCTATTTTTTTTTTTCCTGAATCACATTCATTTCATTGATAATCAAAGAGAGTTACATCAAGAGTTTAGACTTTTGACAATACTAAAATGAAGAAAAGCAAAACAAGGCTTGTTTCATAAGACCCATTACAATCATTTAACATAATCTATAATACTTCACATTTGGCATTTCAACTCTTATCAGAGATAAAGGTCTTCCTGTGTAAAGTTGTCTTTCACCTGGAGCCAAGTTTGCACCTCTCTTTGCAACAGAATCTGCTGAAAAATTAACCTCCCTATAACAATGCTTATATCTGATTTGTGATATCTTACTCACTGCCTGCTTCCATCTACTTCTGATGAACCATGGAACTTATCCATGAACAAATTCATTTACCACTGTTTGGGTGTCTGAGACAATTATAATCTTTTCTTTACACCACTTTGTTGCCAATTCCATTGCACAAATAATTGCATAAACTTGTGCTTTGTAGTTAGAAGCAATACCAATTCCTCTAGTGAGAGTACCAAGTACTTGACAATAGTGTTCTCTGACTACAACTCCAAATCCTGCAGCACCAGGATTTTCTAAAGAAGAGCCATCACAGCAGAACATTGTGAAACCAAAATCTGGAGGGAGCCACTGACATTCCCTGATTTCTTGAAATTTTGAATTCCTAAGACCCAGGTTAAATACTGCAATAATACTCAAATCATAATTCTGATTCCATTTGTTTCCTGTTATTCTCAAACCCCCTTCATTTACTAATTTCATGATTCTGCACTTAAAGCTGTGAATGTTAGGCTTGATTTCTTCAAAAAAATTCTTGTTTTTCTGGAACCATAATTCCTTGAGTATAATACAGGCTGAAATAAGCCATACCTGCTTGATCAAAGGACTTTTATTTTTAGCATACTTCCATATATCATTGAAAGACATAGGCTGAGGAAATTGGAAGAAAGAGCAAATCCATTTCCAAATTTCATCACTGAATCTGCATTTCTATAGCAAGTGCTCCATACTGTCTTGAGCTTCCTCACAAATACAACATCTTGATGCCATTTCATACCCTTTATTCACCATAATTGTATCATCTATATAGATACCTTGAATAATTTTCCATACATTGCTAGCCACACTAGGGTGGATAAAAGCATTCTAGATATACTTGGTCCAATGAAGAGTATGTTCCTTGAATATGAGTTTTTGCACTGCTGCTTGAACTGTAAATCACCAATCCAAATTAACTCATCTTTCCCTCTTGCTTCTGTTGGCATTATTGTAAATTGAAGTATTTGTTGAATGAAGTCAGGTAAGGACCACTCTCCATCCTTTAAAATGTCTGAAACTTTTAACAAAGCATTGTTTTTAACATATGATGTAAATCCCACTTGATCAATCAAAGGTTTATCACCAATCTATGTATCAAACCACACAAAGATTCTTTTCCCATCACCTATGATCCACCTTATATCATCTTTGAGAGATTCCCAAGCCCACTTCAATACTGGCCACACAGAAGATAACTGCCAATTTGCGTTCCATTGACCATATTTGTTTTGGTACTTAGCTCTGAAGAATTTTGCACAATCATCCTCTGAATTTTGAATCTTCCACATCATCTTCATAAGAAAAGCCTTGTTTATGGTTTCTAGTCTTTGAATTCCTAAACCCCCTTCACCATAAGGAGTACAAACTTTTCTCCATACAAAAGAAGTGTGTTTCCTTGTGTCACTGTCTCCAGACCATATGAAATTTCTTATAATCTTCTCACAAATCTTAATAATTGAAGCAGGCCACTTGTATATAGCCATATTATACATTGGGATACTACAAAGTACTGATTTAACAAGAACTATTCTCTCTTGAAAGGATAATAATTTTCCTATCCATGTAGCTAACTTTTGCTGCATCATTTCTACTATTGGCCAAATAGTACTAGTTTTCACCCTTCCAGTTGTAAGAATAACTCCCAGGTACTTATCTGGAAAACTGCTTAACTCCATTTGCAATATGTTTTTAATCAAGGTTTTCCTTTGATCAGTAGTGCCATCAATGAATAATATGTACTTGCTTTTATTGATTTTTTGACCTGAACTTTTCTGATAATCTTCTAGTAACTTCATAAGAGCTATAAGACTTTTTTCTCCCATATTGCAAAAGATGAACACATCATCTGCAAAGAACAAATATTTGGGATGTATGTTTTTTCTTATAACCATTGGTTCAATATGACCCTGATTGACACATTGAGTGAGCTTCCTGCTTAGAGATTCTTCCATCAGCACAAACAAAATTGGAGAAAGGGGATCTCCTTGTCTCAATCCCCTCCCTACTGAGAAGAAACCACAAGGTCCACCATTCACCATGACAGAGACCTTTGCTGATTGAAATAAAATGTGTAACCATTCACACCATTCTTCAGAGAAACCAAATTTAATAAGTACCTGAAATAGGAATTTCCAACTCACTGAGTCATAACCCCGAGAGATATCAATTTTGATGCCAACATTTCCACCTCTTCTTTTCTTCTTCATTTCATTAACCATTTCTGAAGCTAATAAAATCTGTTCTTGTATACTTCTGCCCTTCACATAAGCTGCTTGTTGAGGAGAAATTAACTTATGCATTAGAGTACCCATTCTTGAAGCAATTATTTTAGTAAAAATTTTGAAACTGACATTGCTAAGACCAATTGGTCTAAATTGATTTGGATTTCTTGCTCCTTCAATTTTTGGAAGAAGTACTAGGAAATTTGAGTTTAAACCTTTCGATATGAATTTCCTTCTCCAGAAAAGTTGCATAACTTTAACAACATCTTTAGAAATGATATGCCAACAAGCCTTGTAGAACTAACCAGCAACTCCATCAGGCTCTGGAGCACTATTGAGATCCATACAAAAGATAGTAGATTTAATCTCCTCTTCCTCTGGAATTTGCTGTAACATTTCTTGATCTTCTTTTGTATTAATTTCAGAAATAACATCCAACAGGAATTCATAAACTTCTACTTCCTGGAACTTAAACTTGTTTTCAAAGTGATTTACCAATGTATTTGCAATGCTTTCTTGATCAGTAATAATATTTCCATTATTGTCTTCTAATTCACAAATTGTATTTCTTGCCTGTCTGATTTTAAGATTGGCATGAAGAAAGCCAGTATTAGCAACTCCCTCTTTAATCCATTTGATTCTTTCCTTATGCTTGAGGATTGTACTTAATTGAATTTCCTTTAAATTAAGATTGTTTTGAGAAGCAACCAAATTGTTGAGATATTCTTCATCAAAAGGATTTTCATCAGAAATAATCATGGCTTCTTCAACTTTTATCTCAGCATATTTAATCTGATTGTTTACATTTCCAAGAACACTCCAATTCCATTCTTTGGGAATATTTTTCAATTTTTTCATTTTTTTGGTGAAACATAAAAGCAGGATCTCCTTGAATAACTTCAGACCAACATTTATTGACAACTTCTAAAAAATTTGGATGAGATAACCATATCTGTTGAAACTTCATAGGGTATTTTTTGTCTTAGGATATTGTGCACAACCTCCTAATAATGGAGCATGATCAGAAGCTACTCTCAATCCAACTTTATATCCCCAAGAATCATATTTTTGCATCCACATTTGATTAACCACTGCCCTGTCTAAGTTACAAAGTATTCTTTTGTTTCCTTGCTGACAATTTGACTAAGAGTGAGATAGACCTGTTTTAGGAGCCTGTATAAGTTCACACATGTCTAAACAAGAAGTAAAATCCAACATTGATCTTTTATTGGGACTTTTTCCTCCAATTTTTTCTTCTGCTGAAGTAATAACATTAAAATCATCTATAACAAGCCATGGCAAGTTAAGCATCTTAATTTGTTCCATCTCAGACCATAGATACCTTCTCTGAACATCTCCCACATGTTCATGAACTCCAGAAATAAGAACATCACCAATTCGCACTGTGATCATCTGAGTGGACATAGAAATTACTGAAGGAGTAGGTAAATTATTTTTCCAAAAAAAACCATATATTACCTTTTTTATTTGAAATAGAATTGTGAGTGACCATGCTCTGCATACCTGGTAGATTCAGTTTATTACAAAATGAAGAAGTACAACTAACTTTAGGTTCAGCAACCCATACCATTGAAGGATTAAACTGATTAGTAAGACACTTTAATTTATCTTGAGACTTAGCTATCCTTAGGCCCCTTATATTCCAATAGATGACTTTCATTGTTTGGATTGGAGGCCTTTTGTGCCTCCTTTCCTTGGATTCTTCCTAAAGTTATACTTACTTAGATTTGGTGTAGCTACTGACACTTGAGATTGATCAATTTTGGAGGTTGTTACTTCCTTATCCTGTACATGAGTGCTTGAAGAAGCAGTTGAGTTAGGCTTTTGAATTACTCTGGACCATGAAGTAGTTGGAATTCTTTCTTCTGAAATTGAACCATCTTTACCATTGTTATATTTAACCATACTCTCTTCTACAACATTTTCTGATACTATCTTTAAAACTTTTGCAGGCTCAATAAATTGTTTATCAATAATATTTTCTTCTTCTGTGGTTAAGGATCCAAACATCCCTGAAGTAATATTTACTGATCCTTTTGTCTTGTTAATTGATGTGGATGTCTGATGAATTTGGGTGACTAGAGTCTCAAAAATGTCAAACTTCTCTCTTGTTGTAGGAGAATGACTACCACCATTTTGTCCAGTGGAATTTTTACTTGCACATTTGTGAGCTTCCTCAGGCGGATTTGTTTTAGGAATGAATTTTGGAGTGCTCTGAACTTGCTGATTACTATCACCCTCCTTCTTTGCTCTGCATTCAATTTGAAGATGACCAACTATTTTGCAGTGATTACAGAACTTTGGTGGCTTAGAAAGAATTAATTGTTGCATAAAACCTCCTAAATTGGTTTTAATCCATAGATTGCTTGGAATTTTCCTTGCTAAATCAATATTCACCAACACTCTAGCATAATAACCATTCCCATAATTGAGAGTAGCTTCATCAACTTTTACTGGATCTCCCAGAGCTCTACATATGGTGAAAAGAGTTTTCTCATCCCAATATTCTAAACTGAGTCCAGGAAGAGGAACCCAGATCATTGCAGATGATGTTCTGTGATTTTCAGGCATAAAATTTGGAATCCAATTGCGAATCCATAAAACTTGATTGAACAGTTCCCATTTCCCTGCTTTGATATCGTTTCTGTCTCTTTCATTATCAAGCTTTATAGTGAAAAAACCTTTTCCCTGAGGGATCATCTTACATTGACCTTCAAGTTTCCATTGATTTTTCAAATTTAACACAACATCAGAGAATTTCAGATGAATTAAATCGAGACGACCAATTAATGAGAATTTCCAAGCATCACATCGTGCATCAGAATCATTAATAAGATCAATAGATGTAGTTTCTACCGGTGAGGTAATCATATCTACAACTGATGAACCCATTTCCAGATTCAAATTATTCTCCATACGAGAGAAAATATTGCTCTAAGTATAATTAATTAATATAACACAACGAAAATAAAAACCTAATGAATAAATCTAATACCAATCATGAAATTCACCTGAAAATTCATCTGAGTTTAGTGAAGGTTTGCGCAGAAAACGAAAAATCGAAGAAATTTTGGTACTGAGTTGGTCGCCGATCCTCAGAGCTTAACTCAGGCCGATCCTCAGATCCTACCCTTATATTCTCGTACCCTTACCTTCTAGTTATAATATTTCGCTGTCCTTTGCCTGTACTTTTCTGCAAATCGTTCGGCCTTAGCTCTTCGCTCTTCCAAAGTGTCAAGGTGGGTGAATCGGCTAACTTCTTATGGAGTGGTGAGACTAGCTGTGGCCACTCGTGCCGAGGGAATAACAATCTTTGCTGGTAATATTGCATCCTCTCTATATACCAAGGAATAAGATAAAGCTCCAGTCGAGCTCCTTTTAGAAATACGGTATTCCCAGAGTGCGAGTGGCAGCTGTTCATGCCAGATCATGTGATGATCGTGTACTGTTCGACTTAATATCTCCAGCAACGTTTTGTTAGTAGCTTCTGCCCGTCCATTCCCCTGGGGGTAATAGACGGTCGAAGTATGGAATTTAATACCATACTGATCTAACAATTCCTTGACATTTGGTTGACAAAATAGGTCCCATTATCTGAGAGGATGACCATTGGTGCGCTAAATCGACATATGATATACTCTTTGATGAATGCCGAAATAGTGGCTCCGGGTAATCGCTTAGAGGAATGGCTTCGACCAATTTTGAAGAATACTCGGTTTCATTGATGATATATTTGTTCCATCCTGATGAAGTCGGATTTATTTTCCCAATGATATCGATTCCCTGACTATGGAAGAGCCAGGGAGTGACGACATTGTGTAATAGTGTATGCGGAGCCCGGATTAATGGTCCATGACTTTGGCATTGCTGGCACTTCTTTACATGCTCGGCTGTATCGAATTCTATAGTGGGCCAGTAAAAACCGCCTTCATAAAGTTGTAGGAAGAGCTTCCTCATGTCATGATGCTCCGCATTATGAGATGTAGCCATTACTACCTCCATTCTTGTTGTGATAAACAACGTAATATCGCGTTTCCGTAGCTTTTTCTATATAGATTCCTTTACTTATAACGAATCGACCAGCCTTCCACTGGATCTTGAGCACGTCTTTACTATTTTGTGGCAGACGTTCATGTTGTATAAAGTCTATATACGGTTGTCTCTAATCTTCTATCTCTGTACTGCATATTTTCGTTTGCTGTGGAGGAGCTTGGAAATATTCACACTTATCTTGTACCACTGCCGCTTGAACTGCCATATTTTTCCAATAGACACCCATCCTCTGTAGACGGTGGTATAGGCGGAATTTCTCCTATTTGTCCGCAAGATTCTCCATGAACGCTGCTTAATATTTCTTGTGCCTCTATTTTACCTACACATCGCGACAGAGCTCCTCCGGGTGTTCGACAATATAGCGCTCCTCGTACCATGACGAATTGCTTTAGTAATTTAGTAGGTAACAACTATTCGTCCATATTTCTGGTTAGGTCCTCAATGTAAGTTGTTCTCCAGTCGTCCTTTCGCTCGAATACCGCGTCCTCTTTTCACATGCTTGGCGGCGTCCTTTTCTTAACTACCACTGTCCCTTCGTCCGCTTCGTTAAATCGCATTTTCGCTTCTAAAGTGGCTAATGCATCAACATGGCGATTAGTGGTTCTCCCTATATGCTGGATGATAATACTCCTTCTTTTTGCTATCAATTCCTGGACTTCCGCCCGGTAGGGAGCTAGGTGCGCTTCTTTCACTTGGAATTCCCTTGATACTTGATTTGTAACAAGTTTCGAATCTCCTTTAATGCCTATCGCACCCAAATTAAGCTCTTCCGCCCTACGTAGTCCCAAGATTAATACTTCCTGTTCCGCCACGTTATTGCTACACTCGAAATCCAGCTTGAATGTGAATGATAATAAATCACGCTTGGGTGTTTCAAAAACTATACCGGCTCCCCCGTGAGAACCATATGATTATCCATCGAAAAACATTGCCCATCGTTCGTCCTCTTCAGCTTCTACCACTTCTCTAGGTATTTCTTCACTTATCTCCATCATATCTGTTCCCGGAAATGCAGCTAGTAGATCCGCAAATGCCTGCCCGCGAACTCCTCTGGGTCGCTGATATTTTAGTTCAAACTCGGATATCTGTAATAGCCATCGAGATGTTCTTACAGATAAAACTGGTTTCGTGGATAGATAAGCGATCAAATTAGTAGTTTCTGTCACTATGGTTTCATGAGCGAGCAAATACGATCGTAATTTATGTGTAGCATATATGAGTGCCAAGCATGCTTGTTCCGATTTTGAATACCTGAAATCCGCGTCTCTAAAGCCTCTACTGATGTAATGGATTGGACATAGCTGATCATTGCCGAGGTTCTGGGATAACAATGCTCCGACTGCCAAGATGGTAAATGCATATACAGATAGAGGGGCTCGCCTTTGATCGGTGGTCGTGGAACTCGTGTACCGATTAGGCATTCTTTAAGTTTTTGAAAAGCTCGCTCCTGATCATATCCCCATTCATATGGTTTGTTCTTTTTCAATAATGGTGAGAAGACGGATAGTAATTGGGCCCATCCTGGGATGAACCTCTGGACATATGATATTATTCCTATAAAAGTTTGAAATTCTTTCACGTTTGCGGGCGACATCATAGTGGTTATTTCCTATACCTTACCCGGATAGATTTGTATGCCTTTGTTCCTGACAACGAATCCCAAAAACTTTCCGGAAGTAACGCCGAAAGTGCATTTGAGGGGGTTCATCTTTAGGTGATATTTCCTACTGAAAAAGCGGGGTCCAACAACACCACCCAATATTTCGCTTAACAATCTGTGTGGACTAACTCCGATATTCTTTCTAGCGAATCAACTAGACAGTCAGACTCAATCTAGGTAAAAGTATCTCAAGGAGTTAATATTTCTCTCTCCTGATTTGATTTACTCAAGCTAATAGAAATCAACGAGTCTTTAATCAAATACAAGGAATAACTTGGATGGTACCAAAGAACAATATCCAAGTGTCAATCAATGTAAATAAACAACCAAAAGGTCGGATATTCTAATTGATTAAAATTCAACGCACAACCTGTATTATTTCAATTATAAAGATAAACAATATAATGCGGAAATAGAAATAACACAGACACCAGAATTTTGTTAATGAGGAAACCGCAAATGCAGAAAAACCCCGGGACCTAGTCCAGATTGAACACACATTGTATTAAGCCGCTACAGACACTAGCCTACTCCAAGATAACTTCAGACTGGACTGTAGTTGAACCCCAATCAGTCTCCCACTGATCCAAGGTACAGTTGTACTCCCTACGCCTCTGATCCTAGCAGGATACTGCGCACTTGATTCCCTTAGATGATCTCACCCACAACTAAGAGTTGCTATGACCCAAAGTCGAAGACTTGACAATAAACAAATCTGTCTCACACAGACAAGTCTATCAAAGGATCAATCTGTCCCACAGAAAAACCCTAAAGTTTTTGTTCCGTCTTTTGATAATAATCAAGGTGAACAGGAACAAATTGATAATCCGGCCTTATATTCCCGAAGAACATCCTAGATAAATCAATCACCTCACAACAATCTTAATCGTATGGTAGCGAAACAAGATGTTGCGGAATCACAAACAATGAGACGAAGATGTTTGTGATTACTTTTTATATCTTGCCTATCAGAGATATCAATCTCAAGCCAATCAATCTGATTGTACTCGTACGATAGAAGATGTAAGATCAGATCACACAACTACGATAAAAGTAGTATCGGTCTGGCTTCACAATCCCAATGAAGTCTTTAAGTCGTTAACCTAGTTTTAGAAGAAGAAAACCAAAGGTTAAATGAGAAATGACTCTAGAACGCAAACTAGTATCACACGTGAGGTGTGGGGATTAGTTTTGCAGAGTTGCTAGATGTCCCCTTATATAGTCTTTCAAATCAGGGTTTCGCTTTGGTCACAAAGCACACAATATCCACCGTTAGATGAAAACCTAATTTAGATTCAAGCTAATATTTCTCAACCGTTAGATCGAAAACTTAGCTTGTTATACACAAATGAAATGCGCGCTTCTAGGTTTGTTAGCCGTACCCGAACGTGTACATTGTTGGTTCAACAATAGTTAACCAAAAGGTTAGGCATATGAGCATTTCATACCAACCATATTCTTCTTCACCATAATTAGTTCAAATGACTTCAAGATGAACTAGTTAGAGAGTTTTTCAATTGCAAGGAAATCTCATGTACTACACAAGACACAATTGAAGCAAATATGATTTGATTCACTCGAATCGGTTCATGAACTTTATACCCACGGTTTTCACATTGCATTCCTTAGTCTTTATAAGTTTAAGTTCAGAAATCATCTTCATATATATAACCTTCTTAAGTTCGCACACTAGGTTCGTGGACTTAAACAACCGGGCAGAGTTTACAAACTCCAGCAGGAAATCTCGGCAAAAGACCTTCCGCCGGTTCGCGGACTGGTACTCACACAACTAATTTGTCAACAAGCTATTCTTCCGGTTTCTCTTGATCAACAAAGTTCGCAAAGTTTGGTTCAAGGGATATGACTTATGCACATATGTGTTTCCACAACAATACTTATGTATATCATTGGTTATGTAATCTAAACTCTCATTCCAATCATTGAAACATTCTTAGAGGACGTTATATTGTTGTTACACCATTTCTCATCAAAGCAATTTTCAAGATGATTGAAACATATCATGAATTTTGTCACTAGGTAAAGATAAACATGGTCGAAGCGAAAAGCTTACCAACACATATTTCGAGATATAGATAGGCGAGGTATACTCGGCTCGAAATACCAAATGTGTATAATCTAAGTCTATATATATAGCATACGACTTTTTGTCTCAAGAAGTAGGAGATAGAGTAGATAGACTTTTGAGTGACAGATAAGTTCAAGTCTTCACATACTTTTTTTGTCGAGAAGTTCCACCGGTTCGTTGAGTAGTTCTTCTTCTTGTATGATGAATCGCCATGAAGTCCTTGAGCTCAACTACACTTTCTATCCTAGTCCGAGACTTAGCTATAGTAGCCTAGAAATCAAGACTTATAGTTTTGATCACTAACATTGACAAACATGCTTGAGATAGCAACGCATGCGAGTTCGACCGAGCAATGCTCTAACACCTACATCTTTCAAAGACATGATTCAGGTGATCCAGATGATCTTATCGCTCCCTATACTTTACCACATATCATCTATGTACACCTCCATTATTTGATGCATCATATCATGAAAAATAGCCACCATTGCCTTCTAATAGGTTGCGCCAGCATTCTTCAATCCGATAGGCATTATGACATTGTAGAAATTCCCGTACGGTGTTTGGAAGGATGTTTTGTGGGCGTATTCCGCTGCCATCCTCACTTGATTATATCCGCCAAACCGTCCATAAAAGAGAACATCTCGTTCCTGCACGTGTTATTCAACATTATGTCTATGTTTGGCACCTGGAAGTCATCTTTGGGGCATGCTCGGTTCAGATCTCGGTAATCGACGCAACACCGAACTTTTCCATTCTTCTTGGCTACTGGCAAAATATTGGCTAACCATACGGGATGCTGGATCGACTTGATATACTTAGCTTTGAGTAGATTCTCCACCTCTTCTTTGATGGCGAGCTCTATCTTCTCCGGAAAGCTACGACTTCGCTACTTAACTGGCTTATATTCAGGTGAAATGCTCAGTTTGTGCGCGACTAAATTTCTATCTAAGATGGGCATTTCTTCATATGTAAATGCGAACACATTTTGATAATCACTGAGTAATCCAATCATTCGTTCCCTTTCTTCTCCTTGCAAGCGTTTGCTGAAGCGCACACAACGGGGATGATCCGCTGAACCGAGGTTTATTTCTTCTAACCCGTCAAGCGTTGCGTCGGCTTTTACCTTATCTTCAGGTATATTTTTCATCACTTATTATTCTGAGACCAATACATATGTTTCCTCTTGTAACTTTTCCGCTGTTAGGGTCGTCTCCGTCATTTTTTTTCGTCCTCCTTATGGACGAGAGAAACGCTTGAATTGAGTTTTTTTGGTCTCGTCTACTGCCATTTTATTTCCCGCGGCTGGTCCCATCTGCGATGGGCTGACCACGGACTTGGATTTTTCTTTCAGTTGTTATGTTGGTTGGAATTCTTCCCATTCCGGGAGTGGTATTAAGGGCCCCGTTTGCTTTTCTGGGTCTAAGAGGGGATGCGTGTAGAAGACCGTGTCGGCCATGAAGGCTTCTTCTGGTCCGAACGGGTTGCTTGTGGCTGAGATTTGGTACTACTTTCCGCCAATATTGGTTTTGACACATGGATGATACGTATATGCTACCACTTTGTGATTTAGGAGCCATCCTATTCCGAGTAGTACGTGGAATGTGGTGTCATCCTCAAGGACATAAAAGGGTGTAATGGGCCCAATTTTTATCATCAAATGCACTATCCCCATTGCTAATAGACGCATTTATGTGTCTATTTTGTTCTCAATGTTCTGTATTGTTAGTGCTCGATATTGTACTAATTATGGTGTTTTATATGTTTCTAGGTATTTTTGGGGAATAAACATTTTTGGAAAATTCTCCTCGAAAAGTTGATAAAGGCACCCCGGAGGACAATTGCAAAACGAACCCCCATTTTGGATAAGGGGCACATCAGTTGATAAGGGGCACCCATTTTCTATCGGCACCCTATCAAGGAAGGTATGTGTCTTGGATTCGACTAAGAAGGAAGATACGTGGGAATCTCATGAAACAGAGGTTGTTATTATTCTCGGATATTTTGTTCTTTATTTTGGGAACTGTTTACGTGGTTGTAGCGTATCTGTTGTTGTATGAGAAGAGGATGGAACGTGTTTGGAGTATTCTGACACGAGAAAACAGCCTGAGAAGATAAAACAGGGAAGAAAACTCGAGAATATTTTCCTTTACTGCCGAGTAATAAAAGAATTTTTGGAGTTATTGCGGTGATTTTCTTGCTGCTGAATGGTATAAATAGTGAAGGGATATTCCAGAAAGAAGCATGGAGTGATAGGGGAGCGAACAGAGAGTTGAGGATGGAGAAAAATCAAGTTGCAGATATGAACCAGTTCTGCTGGTGAAGAAGAACACGAAGAACATTAGACCATAGAAGACAGTCGTATTGCTACGGTACCAGCGACACTTCATATTTATCGTTCTCTGTTACAGTTCGGTTTGTAACAAATAAAATTGTTACAAACCCGGTTTTAATTATTTTTCTCCCATTTCATTATTGTGAACACCCTTTGAGCAATAAAAATGAATTTTCAGTGTGTTTGCATCATTAGAAGCTAGACCCCATCGCTAGGACAACGGAGGAAGCAACTTTTCATGATTGCGGTAAATGAATTAATTCTTTTATTGACTTTTTGCATTAATTAAATTGCTTTATGATTTCTATTAATTACTTGTTATTTTGTTTGATGTCGCATGCTTAGTTTAAATTAATTTTGATGCGTCATGCTTACAACTTACAAATAATGTTTTATGAATTTTTGGCAAAGAATTAGAGTCAGAACTTCTTCTGTTTGAGCTATATTGTCTAGAGTTAATGACTAAACCAAAAGAATATGAAAAGTAGTGAAATCCTGCGTCTCAGTGCCTCTTCATCTTGTCACCATAATTTGTATATTTTTTCTCGTTTAAATATTTTTGTTTATTAATTATTAAAATAAATCTCATCATGTCCGAGTGAACGACAACCTTTCTTACCACTATCTAAAATCCGATCAATTTTTGGCGCTACTAACGTGGACTTGTTTTTAGATTTGTTTTTAGGTTTTATTTCTATTATTTTTGTTCTTTTTACGCGTTTTGGTATTTCTTGTTTGCTTTCAGATTTAGAGCTGAGCTAAAGAAAAAGAGAGAAATTGCTGAAAAGAAAAGCGAAGCCAAAGAAGGAAGGAATAGAGGAATCCAAAAGGAGTGAAGAAGAAGATTTTGTATATAATTGTTTTATTTTATTTTATATTTAGATACTGTAAATAGGATTTTATTTTTATAATGTTTCTTTTTATTTTTGTACTTTATTTTTGGGACATTCTTTTGGGCGTTATTTTTAAAAACCCTAAGGAAGGGTTAATTTAAATAAAACTGCTGCAGGGAAGGACGAAAATTACGATACTGTCTCGGATCCTCAGGTTCGTACACTGACATAGGAGTCGGTGGCCTGAGTCGACTTCAACGGTTCATCGCCCTTCTGGTACGGGAGGTAAGACTCTATCCACCCACGAATCCCCTGTCAGTGGGTTTATTTTGTGTTGAGAATGTCGAACTGGTATTACAATAGAAAATACAACGACTATCCGATTAATTTTCAAAATGGACATTACTTTGACCATAGTGTGAATAGTGGTTGGGAACATCAACCTTTTGAAGGTTATGGCTCATACCATATTGAACCCAATTACTATCCACACACCCACCGGTCATACGAGCAAAATTCTGATAATTCCTATTTACTAGAGTCAACACGTAAGTTAGCTGAGTTGACACGTAAGTTGGCAAAAATAAATAACTTAGTCATGGATGAAAGAAACACAACGTGTGAACCTTATTTCCTAGATAAAATCAGGAAGTCATGTGAGTCGACTCAGAAAATTTTGTTAGAGGTCCGGAAAAGAACTGCTCGAAATAATCTTAATTTCCAACATAGTATTTCTGATAGTACCCTTGAAAATGAAGATAGATATTCACATAATCAAGATGATGAGGTTATAATTGGTAGCACTACTTGTTTAGATAAGGTTCAACCATTTTCATGTTATTATAATGATAATTATGATGAGGATAGTGTTGATGAAGAATCAGACACATATAGGCATAGTGATCAGGAATTTTTTACTCCAATTGAGTTTTACAATGATAATAGTATTTCTTGTTCAAATCCAAATAATTTTAATAATTATTCACCTATTCAAAAGGACAAGGATTTGACTAGAAGTATCCCCGTTTTAGACGACGTAGTATTTCCTTATTACAAAGCCAATGATGGTTTAGAGGAGCGGGTATATTTTGAGTCTAGCGATTTAGAAACAATAGACTTAGAAAAACAATATGAACCCGTCGATATGAGTGAGGATGTACCTGACTTATAAGAATCAATTGACCATTTTCAAGAATCTGATGACCTTGAAACTAGGGAAGTTGTGACTAGTCTTTCTAGAGACACTAAAAACTCTAAGTTTGGGCGTGATTATTATTCTCCATGTGCTTTAACTCTTAGAAAGGTCCCTCAGTTGGGACTTGATATATGTGCCTCAACCATTGTGCCAGATTACCTTCATACTAGCTCTTCGAACCTTATAATGTCCAGGAAGAAGTTCAGTTGTTAAAAACCCATCCTCTGGTTAATGTGGTTAGCCCAGGATACGATACCTTGATTGACTTTGTTTTCCCACCAAAAACTTTCTTTCCAATTGTGGGAACTTATGAAATTAAATGTGTGAAATATTAAGTTTTGAGACTGAACCTACGTACTTTAGGAGGTTGGAATCGACACATTTTCCTAAGATTGACCACCACATTCATCGTGGTCAATTGTCTGAGTCAAAACTGATTGAATTTAAGGATCCGCAGTTATTTAGGTTATTATTATGTGATTCTAAGTTTATAGTTGAGTTTTTCCAGACTCTAACACCTGAATCATATCTTAGCTACAAGGAAATGCAGTCCATGAAAATATTTTATCTAGACCCAGTTATAGAACCTGAACCTGAACCACAGCTAGATGTAGTTGTCTTAAACAGGAAACTAGACAAGGGTGTTTTTGTTAATTTTCTTGGCATGTTGCAGATTCCTTTTACTTGTGATAGCCCTATTTGGTTTTGGTGATCCGTATTTATTCCAGCTATTACTTTATGTTTCTATAAGGTGACTAATCCTTTCTTAGTATAGCTGAAGACTTTAAACTTAGCACTTCTTGGGAGGTAACCCATGCTCATGCAACACAGTAATATCTTTCCTTAACTCTTTTCTTCAAGTGGCAACAGTTTCTCCTTGTTCATTCTTTTAATTTCATCTTTAGAACATTGAGGAAAATATTAGATTTAAGTTTGGGGGTATGGGAGAAACTTTTTAGTTGAAGTATAAATAAATAAACTCCAGAGCCTAGAAATTTATGCATATTAAGGATATCACCAACCAATCTAAGTGGATGGAAGCATCTTGGTTGTAGGAGTTGAGGAACCAATCTTATTAGATGGAAACATCTAAAGAGTCTATTCATAAAAGCACAAAGCTCAGGTGTTAAAAATGACATTGTAGTTTCACCGTATCTCGGAATCATCTTATTACTTCTGTTTTTGTATTTGAAATTTTTTTATGTTGATGTCTGCTGGGTTGAAATAGAGTGATTGAGTTACTTTGAAAAAAAAAATGAAATGAAAAAAAAAATATCAAAAAAATATATATATGTGAGACCAGATCATCAGACTAACCGGAATAAATTCAATAAAGTCGACCACTGATACCCTTGTATATGCTAGTTTTGTTGACCTAGAGTTAGGATTATCGACAACTGGTTCCCTTATATATGCCAGCTGTATTGATATTAGTCAAGACCAGTATCTTAATCCATTAGGTCATAGGGTTCATCTTGGCATTGACGTCCATTGGCAACCATCTATCTCTATTTCCATCTTATTTCTATATTCATGTGATTTGTTTGATTCCGGATATTGATGTCCATAGTGCGACTATCTGAGTAGAGCTCTGTCACTTATATATGAATTTTAGTGTGTGAGTGCAAACTCGTGTACAACAATTGGAATTTCGCATCAGGGTACTTCCTCCTGTAGTCAATGAGAGTATGCCAACCAAGGAGATTATTTAGTGCCTTTCAAAGTTCAGCGTAGATAGCTAGGGTCTGGAGTAAAGGTTTTGTGGGTACACCACTGGTAAACCCTCCCGAGACTATAACTCTGGGCCACTTAGGGGTTCAAAGGCTTGTTGCACATGCTAAGTGCAATCGCGATGCCTGCGACAGTGAGTTAGGATTTTATTTTCTAGATTAGATTTTCTCGAGGACTAGAAAATAATAAGTTTGGGGGTATTTGATAGACGCATTTATGTGTCTATTTTCTTTTCAATGTTCTGTATTGTTAGTGCTCGGTAGTGTACTAATTATGGTTTTTTGTGTGTTTGTAGGTATTTTTGGGAAATAAACATTTTTGGAAAATTCGGCTCGAAAAGTTGATAAAGGCACCCCGGAGGACAATTGCTAAACGGACCCCCATTTTGGATAAGGGGCACATCAGTTGATAAGGGGGACCCACCTTCTATCGGCACCCCATCACAGGATAAGGGGAGACCCTTCCTTCCCCACGGTTTGAATAGTTTTTGGCGGGAAAACTGGTTATTTCCTGCAGACATTTTCTCGTCGATTCTGGACATGATTAAGGGAGATTCAATGGATGAATTTAATTGGGTATTCTCTATTTGATATAACAAGTCTGTTGTGGCATTGAAATTGATAAAATTGGGCTGGATAATCATGTTGAAGAAAACAGGGAAGAAGTGAAAAATATGCAGATTTTTGGAAGTAATTTGGGAAAGATTTCTTGAGATTTCTTCATGTGATTTGTTTGGTATCCACCTGTTTCACTAAAATAGGGAAGGTATGTGTATTGGATTCGACTAAGAAGGAAGATACGTGAGAATCTCATGAAACAGAGGTTGTTATTATTCTCGGATATTTTGTTCGTTATTTTGGGAACTGTTTACGTTGTTGTAGCGTATCTGTTGTTGTCTGAGAAGAGGATGGAACGTGTTTGGAGTAGTTTGACACGAGAAAACAGCCTGAGAAGATAAACTAGGGAAGAAAATATCTCGAGAATATTTTCCTTTACTGCCGAGTAATGGAAGATTTTTTAGAGTTATTGCGGTGATTTTCTTGCTGCATAAAGGTATAAATAGTGAAGGGATATTCCAGGAAAAAACATGGAGTGATAGGGAGCGAACAGAGGGTTGAGGATGGAGAAAAATCAAGTTGCAGAGATGAGCCAGTTCTACTGGTGAGGAAGAGCACGAAGAACATTAGACCATAGAAAGTCATATTGCTACAGTACCAACGACACTTCATATTTATCATTCTCTGTAACAGTTCGGTTTGTAACAAATATAATTGTCACAAACCCGGTTTTAATTATTTTTCTCCCATTTCATTATTGTGAACACCCTTTGAGCAATAAAAATGAATTTTGAGTGTGTTTGCATCATGAGAAGCTATACCCATCACTGGGACAACAGAGGAAACAACTTTTCATGATTGTGGTAAATGAATTAATTCTTTTATTGACTTTTTTCATAGATTTAATTGCTTTATGATTTTTATTAATTACTTGTTATTTTGTCTGATGTTACATGCTTAGTTTAAATTACTTGTGATGCATCATGCTTACAACTTACAAATAATTTTTTATGAAATATATATTTGGCAAAGAATTAGAGTCACAACTTCTTCTGTTTGAGCTATATTGTCTAGAGTTAATAACTGAACCACAAGAATATGAAAAGTAGTGAAATCCTGCGTCTCAGTGCCTCTTCATCTTGTCACCATAATTTGTATATTTTTTCTTGTTTAAATATTTTTGTTTATTAATTCTTAAAATCAATCTCATCAAGTCCGAGTGAACGAAAACCTTTCTTACCACTATCTAAAATCCGATCAATTGTCGTCTGAGTTTGTCCTCCAAATCCTTTGACAGTTGTTCCGTGCATCTTTATTGTCGATTGCGGTACTCCCAGAAACTCCAGTGTATGTAATGAAATCAAGTTAACCGAAGCTCCCCCATCTATAAAATCTCACTTTAGTGGTTGTATATTAATGAGGGTTGTCAGGTATAAGGGACGAAGGTGCTCTCCCGGGTAACATATATCTTCATTCGTAAAAGTAATAGCTCCTTTGATGGATCATATGTTTTCCCATATGCAATTGCAGTTATGGCTCTGGATGCTTCACATACCTGATTTTCACTAAAACCAGGGGAATCGAAGAACTGCTGGGACATAATAGTCTGAGCGAATTTAATGGAAACTCCATATGTATCCGGGAAATCCATCGTTTCGGATGCCTCACACGCTTCTTATTTTTCTCCTTCTGTATCTTCCCAAGGCCTCCAGGCTTCTATATCAGCCGGGTCATGTGAAATCATCATAACCTGGTGTTGAGGGAGCGTGTCTTTGTTGATATTTTGGTCCCCTATTTCCAACTTGCATCTGGATCGCTTCCTATGGACCATGTAACAGAGAGAATATCACTCTATGGTCGGATGAGGTACTCTTCTATAGTAGTGACAATATCGCTCGTGTGCTTTATTTGCTACGGTAGGTTCCACGGATACTGGCGGTAATGCTTCTTATTTGCTTTCTAACCATTGCTCTAGGAGCCCTATTATTTTTTCTTTATTACATGGTATTGAGGGTGGAGGATTAAATCTTCCTCCATCCGTTTTTCCACCTCTTCTTCCGGATTGCCCTCGATAAGATCTGAAAAAGTGGGGGTCTAACAACCACACCCAATATTTTGCTTATCAATCTGTATAGGCAAACTCCAATATACTTTTAAGAGAATCAACTAGACAGTCAGACTCAATCTTAATAAAAGTATATCAAGAGTTATATCTCACTTTCTCGATTCAATACTTACTCAAGCAAATAAAAATCTACGAGTCTAATTGAATACAAGAGAAATCACTTGAACGGTACCAAAGACCAATGTTCAAGGATCAATAAATTTCAATAACCAACCAAAGTTTAGATTTCCCAATTGATCGATTCAATGCACAACCTGTGATATTTCAATTATATAACAAAATATAATGCGGAAAATAAATAACACAGACACAATAAGTTTTGTTAACGAGGAAACCGCAAATGCAGAAAAATCCCGGGACCTACTACATATTGAACACACACTGTATTAAGCCGCTACAGACACTAGCCTACTACAAACTAACTTCGGTCTGGAATGTAGTTGAACCCAAATAAATCTCACACTGATTCAAGGTACAGTTGCGCTCCTTACATCTCTGATCCCAGCAGGATACTACGCACTTGATTCCCTTAGCTGATCTCACCCATAACTAAGAGTTGCTACGACCCGAAGTCGAAGACTTTAATAAACAAATTTGTATCACACAGAAAAGTCTACGGTAATAGATAAATCTGTCTCCCACAGAAATGCCTACGAGTTTTTGTTCCGTCTTTTTATAAATCAAGGTGAACAAGAACCAATTGATAACCCGGACTTATATTCACGAAGAACAACCTAGAGTTATCAATCACCTCACAATAATCTTAATAGACTAGCGAAACAAGATATTGTGGAATCACAAACGATGATACGAAGGTGTTTGTGACTACTTTTATATATTTTCTATCGGAGAAATTAATCTCAAGCCAATCTTATGATTTTACTCAAATACGATAGAAACAGCAAGATCAGATCATGCAATTACAGAGAAAATAGTTGGGTCTGGCTTCACAATCCCAATAAAGTCTTCAAGTCGTTAACCTACAGGGTCTCGATAGAAATCTAAGGTTAAAGGAGAATCGAATCTAGCTGATACAACTAGTATCACACATGAGGTATGGGGATTAGGTTTCCCAGTTGCTAGAGTTCTCCTTTATATAGTCTTTCAAATCAGGGTTTGCAATCAATGTTAGCTTAGTAACAAAGAATTCAATATTCACCGTTAGATGAAAACCTGATTAATTCAAGCTAATATCTTTCAACCGTTAGATCGAACTTAGCTTGTTACAAACAAATGAAATGCACGTTTATTTAGGTTTTTGTAACCGTACCCAAACATGTACATTTAGTTGGTTCAACAGTAGTTAACCAAATGGTTAGACATATGTGCACTTTCATATCAACCATATTCATCTTAACCACAACTAGTTCAAATGACTCAAGATAACTAGTTAGAGAGTTGTTCAATTGCTTAGATCTCATATAAGTATACAAGACACAATCAAAGCAAAAACGATTTGATTCACTCGAATCAATTCATGAACTTTGTAGCCACGGTTTGCAAGTATGCATTCCTTAGTTTATATAAGTTTAAGTTCACGAATAATCGTTTTTAGACCCAACCCACTTAAGTACGCATAATGGTACGCGGACTTAAGTACCCGGAATGAGTTTGTTTTCAGTTCACAAACTCCAGCAGAATTTCACGGGATGTAAACTTCCGACAGTACGCGTACTGGTACGCGGACTTCAGTTTCGGTTTTCCTGAGCAGCAAAGTACGCATACTTTGGTTCAAGGAATAAGGACTTACACACGTATGAGTTATCACGCAATGTTTATATCCTTTCAAGGTTATATTCTAAACTCTCATTTCAATCATTGAAACATTCTTAGAGGATGTTATATAGTTGTTCTTCACAAGCTATTTTTCGTAAAAGCGATTTTCAAGAAATTGAAACTAATATGACTTTCGTCACTAGTAAAGATGAACTTTGCCAAAGCAAAATCTTACCAACACATATTTCGAGAAATAGATAAGCGGGATAAACTCGGCTTGAAATAGTAAATGTGTATAATCATATTCTATATAGGAATACGACTTTTGTCTCAAGATAGGAGATAAAGTAGATAGAATTTTGAGTGATAGATAAGTTCAAGTCTCCACATACCTTTTAGTCGATAAAGTTCCACCAGTTCCTTGAATAGTTCTTCGTCTTTGTATGATGATCGCCATGAAGCTTGAGCTCAACTACACTTTCTATACCAGTCCGAGACTTAGCTAATAGTAGACTAGAAATGAAGACTTATAGTTTTGATCACTAACATTGACAAACATGCGTGAGATAGCAACACATGCGAGTTCGACTGATCAGTGCTCTAACAATCTCCCCCTTTGTCAATTTTAGTGACAAAACTATCAATACACATGGAACACAAAATAAATAAATAAAATTTTGTAGATTCTCTTCCACACGCATGATCTCCTTGGTTCTTCAACATTACTCGAAATTTTCATCACTTCCAAGTACTCCAATGATTCCAAATGTTGTAAGTTTAGCATCATCGTTGTTGAAAATCCGTAGCTATAACAATGAGAAAACAAGAGTTCTCTATCATTGTTACACAATGTCAAAGTTCAATTGTATCATAACTTCGACAACAATACTATGGTGATATGTATCACTCCCCCTTAGTCAATACTCCATCTCACATGGAAACCACTCCCCCTTACATAATGATTCGAAAACCATATGTATTTGTAGTGTGAACTACACATTAATTCTCCCCCTTTTTGTCAATAAAATTGGCAAAGGTACGAAAACTAGTGGGATCCTAATCAAATTTCCATAGAGACATTTCATGACCAAAAAAAACACATATCAACTTTTTGGATGCCATCATATAGCCGAAGTTAAATGCATTCATCAAGGAGTTTATAAAGATACAAGATAACCCCTATAATATTCCACAACCGCACTCCCCATAAATATTTGGCAATTAAGCACAAGTTCAATTAAGAACTCTCCCCCATAAAATATCATTCCCGAAAGAATGACAAGAGAGACCTTATTTTCACAAGAAAAGAAGGATTTCTTTGGACATAACAAATCACATATGAATATTAATTTGAATCCAAAATACTCAATTAAATTAACCACAAGAAAATCCATGATTAATTTAATCGAAAATGCTCAACATAAGAAAACTTATGGAGCCGCACAGTATATACATAAAAATATGGATCAGGGAAGATCAATACTACGGAATAGACAAGGATTCATTCTATTTTTTCCATCACTATTTGCACAATATCATACAATATACATAATCCTTGTAAACAAAAGTTCATCCTATCTTCCATCAATATTTGCATAATGATATACAATAGGCTTAACTTTTGTAATTTCAAAAGTTCATTCATTCTTTTATCAATACTTGCATATCGACATGTGAAAGACTTAACTTTTGACAATGCATGGGACAATCATAGTTCACGGACGCATACACACATATCCCATAACACATTCCAATATATAAAACCATAAAGATTAATACTGCAAAAATCATCTTCCAAACAACTTTTAGAATTTAAACAAATACACCTAAAAACAATGAAGATGAAAACGTTGGACATAGCTATGTGTAATCACAATAATGGATATTCCAAACTCTAGTTATTCTTCCTAATAACACAAGAGTAAAATTCTCATAAGAAGATTTAATAGACATTGAGGCCTCTGAAAAATTCTTTATCGTCCCCAAACTCCTTGTCGTCAACAACCATGTGTACATATAGTTCGTGAAGAAAGGAGTCAATTCCAACAAATCTTCTAGGCTGAATATGTCAAACCAGGGCCTTCTGAATTTCAAGAGTTCTAAAAAAAAAGCCTTTATTTGCTGAATCTCCTTCCTTGTCTCCTTTAACTCTTCAAGAACATCAGAAAACTTCTGAGAATTTGAAGGAAAAACTCTTGGCTTCCTCACATTCCTTCTTTTTCTTTTCAAAGTTGAAGATATCAGAGATTTTTCTTTTTCCTTCTTGATTGATGGCTTAACAATCATATTAACATCTTTTCCATCAGAAGACATGATGCTTGGAGTATCCATATGCGTATGAGTTTGTGAGAGGAAATCACAAAATAAGCTCAACAAGCAGTCTTCGATTGAAAAGAGTTTCAGAAAAGGAAAAGATATGTAGGGTTACGAAACCTATAAACACGTAGGTTCGTGGACACAAAACCCTCAACCCTATAAAAGGCAGAATTATCTATTTTAACCCTCTTTTTATTGACTAAACAGGGAAGTTCTTTCCAAAATCAATCAGATGTGAAAAGAAACGTGAATTCCATACTTTGTTTAAACAAAAGAAAAATATCAAGACAACTAAAGATTTTTTTTTTCTTAAAGCCTGAGGTGTGCAAGATTTTGTCTCTTTTTAATCAGGCACATGAGACAAGATGCATTTACCAACACAATTTAAGTTGTGCTGGGATGAACAATAATTTGTCCATCATATCCCTTTTGATCGGAATTCATAGAATCATGTTTCTCATACTTCTTAGACCACAACTTTCTTCCCAATGGTCTTATTTTATCCTTGGAAACTAACTTCTTAGACGAAAATAAAATCTTACATACCTCAGCGGTCTTTTGAGCAAGCTTGAGCTTGTTTGCTAATCGATTTGCTTTTCGTTGAAGTTTGTTGACATGCCTCAATTTGTGTTTATACTTATAACACTTTGATAGTTCATGACCTCTGAGTGAACAATATGATCACGTTAATCTTTGATATAATTCAGGCATCTGAGATGTGCAATCTGCTAGACACAAAGTGGAACCTGAAACATTACACAAAGAGTTTCCAATAGGAGGGTCAATTTTATCTTCCAGATTGGCTGAGTTTTCTTCTGAAAGAATATCAAGATTGATGCATTTATTGCTACAATTATCAAAATCAATATTTTCACAAAGAAGTGCAATACTTGATTTTTCGTTTTCATTAGAATCATAATTGTCAGATATTTCATCAAGAGTTGCAGCAAGACCTTTGTTCCCAGTGTATTTCTTTCCATCTGGACACTCATTTGCAAAATGACCAAAACCTTTACACTTAAAGCACTGAGGCATATCCTCGTCATCAGTTTCATCATTATCACTATTTTTAGGAGGAACAAGATTATGGGGTTTATCCGATGACCTGGATTTATTTTTGGAGAACCGTTTACTTCACTTCAAAAGAAGATCTCTAAATTGTCTTGTGATCAACGAGACTAACTTGTCAAGATCTTCATCTGATGAATCAGCCTCAGAAAAATCATCTTCAGAGATGCAAACACTTTTACTTTTATCAAGTAATTTAGTGTTCTTTAGTGTTTTAAAAGCAACATCCTTAATAGACTTAGACGTATGCTCATGATCAAAGATCTTTAACTTCCCAACCAGAGTATCTCTGGAAAGTGTTGCGAGATTATTTCCTTCAACGATGGCATGATTCTTAGAATCGTATCTGGATGGCAGTGATCTGAGAATTTTCATCACAATGTCCTTTTCAGGAATAGTCTTACCCAATGCAAAACATGCATTAACAATTTCAGACACTTTGTGATTAAACTCATCAAATGATTATTCATCTGCCAGACGAAGGTTTTCCCAGTCAGACTTTAGGTTTTGAAGCCTAGATTCTTTCTCACTGGTATTTCCTTCAAATATGGTTTCTAAGATATCTCAGGCTTCTTTAGACTTTGTGCACGTAGTCACATGGTGCTGAAGATCTGGGGTAATGGCATGTATGATAACATTTAATCTGTCAGAGTTGTACTTTGCAGCAAGGATTTCTTAAGGACAATATCTATCAATATCCTTAGGTATAGATACATCGTCTTCTGTATTAACCGGAGGATCATAGCCATTAACAACACGTACCCATGTTTGAAAATAACGAGATTGAAGAAAAGCACGCATAACGATTTTCCACTATAAGTAGTTTGAGCCATCGAAGACTGGTGGTACGTTTATGGAGATAGAATTCATGTCCATAGAGTCTGATCGCTACAAACACAGAGATATAAGGTCTTTGAATGTGTTTGCCTGCTCTGATACCAATTGAAAAAGCGACGGTCTAATAACCACACAAAATATTTCACTTAGCAATATGTATGGATAAACTCCAATATACTTTTAAGAGAATCAACTACACATTCAGACTCAATCTTAATAAATGTATATCAACGAGTTATATCTCACTTTGTCGATTCAATACTTACTCAAGCAAATATAAATCTGCGAATCTAATTGAATACAAGAGAAATCACTTGAACGGTACCAAAGACCAATGTTCAAGGATCAATCAATTTCAATCAACAACCAAAGGTTGGATTTCTCAATTGATCGATTCAACACACAACCTGTGATATTTCAATTATATTACAAAATATAATACGGAAAAGAAATAACACAGACACCAGGAGTTTTTTTGAAGAGGAAACCGCAAATGCAGAAAAACCCCGGGACCTAATCCAAATTTAACACACATTGTATTAAGACGCTACAGACACTATCCTACTACAAACTAACTTCGGTATGGACTATAGTTGAACCCCAATCAATCTCACACCGATTCAAGGTACAGTTGCGCTCCTTACATCTCTGATCCCAGTAGGATACTACGCACTTGATTCCCTTAGATGATCTCACCCACAACTAAGAGTTGCTACAACCCAAAGTCGAAGACTTTAATAAACAAATCTGTATCACACAGAAAAGTCTACGGTAATAGATAAATCTGTCTCCCACAGAAATACCTACGAGTTTTTGTTCCGTCTTTTGATAAATCAAGGTAAACATGAACCAATTTATAACCCGGACTTATATTCCTGAAGAACAACCTAGAATTATCAATCACCTCACAATAATATTACTCGACTAGTGAAACAAGATATTGTGGAATCACAAACGATGAGACGAAGGTGTTTATGACTACTATTCTATCTTGCCTATCGGAGAAATTAATCTCAAGCCAATATTACGATTTTACTCAAATACGATAGAAAAAACAAGATCAGATCACCCAACTACAGAGAAAGTAGTTGGGTCTGGCTTCACAATCCCAATGAAGTCTTCAAGTCGTTAACCTAAAGGGTCTCGATAAAAACCTAAGGTTAAAGGAGAATCGACTCTAGATGATACAACCAGTATCACACAGGAGGTGTGGGGATTAGGTTTCCCATTTGCTAGAATTCTCCCTTATATAGTCTTTCAAATCAGGGTTTGTAATCAATGTTAGCTTAGTAACAAAGCCTTCAATATTCACCGTTAGATGAAAACCTGATCAGATTCAAGATAATATCTTTCAACCGTTAGATCGAACTTAGCTTGTTACACACAAATGAAATGCACGTTTATTTAGGTTTTTTTAACCGTACCCAAACATGTACATTTAGTTGGTTCAACTGTTGTTAACCAAATGGTTATCCATATGAGCACGTTCATATCAACCATATTCATCTTAACCATAACTAGTTCAAATGACTCAAGATAACTAGTTAGAGAGTTGTTCAGTTGCTTCGATCTCATAGAAGTATACAAGACACAACCTAAGACAAAACTATTTGACTCACTCGAATCAATTCATGAACTTTATAGTCACGGTTTGCAAGTATGCATTCCTTAGTTTATATAAGTTTAAGTTTTAGAATAATCGTCTTTAGAAACCAACCCACTTAAGTACGCATACTGGTACGCGGACTTAAGTACCCGGAATGAGTTTGCTTTCAGTTCACAAACTCCAGCAGAAATTCACGGGATGTGAACTTCCGAAAGTACGCGTACTGGTACGCGGACTTCGGTTCCGATTTTCCTAAGCAGCAAAGTACGCATACTTTGGTTCAAGGAATAAGGACTTACACACGTATGAGTTATCACACAATGTTTATATCCTTTCAAGGTTATATTATAAACTCCCATTTCAATCATTGAAACATTCTTAGAGGATGTTATGTAGTTGTTGTTCACAAGTTATTTTTCGTCAAAGCGATTTTCAAGTAATTGAAATTAATATGACTTTCGTCACTAGTAAAGATGTACTTGGCCAAAGCGAAAGCTTTCCAACACATATTTGGAGAAATAGATAAGCGAGATAAAATCGGCTCGAAATAGTAAATGTGTATAATCATATTCTATATAGTAATACAAATTTTGTCTCAAGATAGGAGATAGAGTAGATAGACTTTTGAGTGATAGATAAGTTCAAGTCTCCACATACCTTTTAGTCGATGAAGTTCCACCAGTTCCTTGAGTAGTTCTTCGTCTTTGTATGATGATCGTCATGGAGTCTAGAGCTCAACTATACTTTCTATCCTAGCCTGAGACTTAGATAATAGTAGACTAGAAATCAAGACTTATAGTTTTGATCACTAACATTGACAAACATGCTTGAGATAGCATGCGAGTTCGACCGAGCAGTGCTCTAAAAAGATCCAAAAGTGGCTCCATTTTTTTTTCCTTTCGTTTGTTTGTAATTGATCATTAAGGGAAGGTGCGGATGCAGAGTTAACAGAGTGCTGCTTCCAAGCGTGGCCGATTCCTCCCGAGTACATAGCGTCAGCACAATATGAAAACTAGAAAACAGAACATACTAGAAACCATAATCGAAGAAAATATCTTCTCTAAATTATGCACAAGAAAACTATTACAATTCTCTCTTTGTTAACAATCTCTCTAAACAGTGGATCAAACCTTAAACTGTTTGCTAAGCTTGCTTTTACAATAATTAATTACCTCACAAACTTATCTCTAGGTGATTTGTCTCACAAACCTCCTTTCTTTGATCTTGGTGAGTCTGTATCACAAACCACACTCTAGATGTCTTAGCTATGAGCTAAACTGTTTGGACCATATATATTTGGAATGGGCTTAATAGGGTCATCATCTCATTAGCCTTAAACAGAAATCTTGGTTCATGGGTTAAAGCTTAAGCCCATAAAAAGTTAAGAACCAAATCTGTTAGCCTTTAGTAAAGGTGACTACATTCATCGTATCTTGAAAGGGGATGAATCTGTTCAACCCAAGAAGTTAGAATTAATCTAGATATATATTTGGTCCAAGTATATTGTTAACCTGGTCACCCTGAAATGAGGGAATGGATAAAGGTTAATTATTGGGCCAAATACATTTCTAAATGTCTAGATACATAATTCTTGATTTAAATAATGATGAAACTGGACGGTATTTGGTCCAGGTGCATCATCAAAATGAATGCAGACAGGTAATTTATTGGATGCATACCTTCTATTACCTATAAATAGAGGAGGGATTTCGACAATAAAGGTACACAATTCTAATCCCTTTCTCTGCATTAAAACCTGTTTAGAGCTCCTTACTCATTGAGGCATCGGAGTGTCTTTGCAGGTATCCCCCTCCTTTTCTACATTCAGTAAGAGTATTAGAAAGCCAAGAGCATTGAAGAGATGAGGAGGATTTTTCCTATCATCAAGGACGCATCACGAGGAAAAGCTCCATCGGGTATTAATCTTACGCCATCCAACGGTTAAGATTATATCATTCTGTACAAATCTCGAGGAGTGTTGTACGAACATTTTTTCTACAACATCTTTTGTAAGAGAAAATTTCCATGGATGTTGTTTATGGAAATAGTCCTATGCCAACACAATCAACATATTCAATTCACACACATTCTCTTAGCCTAGCCTCGCAAATATCAGCAATCTCAAGTTGTATCTCACAACAAATCAGAGGAAACATCTTCATTACATCTCTACTCCAATTCCAGAGTTACTTGCTTGCATATTCTCCCTTGGTCCATCAGATGGATACAACTTAAAACTTTCACAGGTTTAAAACAAATGGAGCTACACAGCATTGCGAGTTTTACTCACGATAGTCAAACAGCTGGGGGCGTCTGGGGAAGACCATACCTGATAGATAAGAAAGCAAGAGGAAGTTATATTGAGTGAAGAACAGCAAAATGGATCCAAATAGGTCACAATTGACTGCGGAATTCATATTTGCGATGTTGGATCCATTCACGCCTCATAAGGTAAACCTAAACGATTGCTTAATTTGTTTGCAATATTCGTATTTCATAGTCCTACAACAAATGTATAATTCACATACAAGTGCACAATTCATAAATAAATGCATGATGCACACACTTCGATACTAGCCAGAGTCGTTTAAAAATAAAACTCGCATAGCTAAGATCGGACATAAACTCCGGACATACTGGCCAGAGACGTCAGGCAATGACTCTCGCATAGCCAGCACCGGTTCCAACTTGACTTTGATTAGAGGAAACATTTTCCTTGCACGGTCTTAGTCAATACTTGCGCAATTTGCGAGCAAGCTAAACGGGTTTAGCTCAGGCTCAAAAATAGCAAGGACCGCGTTCCATGGGCAATGGAACCCCATCTTAGGGCAGTGAGAACTAAACAAATTGTCTTTGATTAGAGGGAATATAACCCTCGCGTAATCTTAGTCAATCTTGCGCGAATTTATAAACAAGTTAATATTAGCGCAGGCTTAGAATGAGCAAGGACCTTGTTTCATAGGAAATGGAACCCCGTTTCACGGTAATGAAAATTCAGAATTGGAAAGGCTGCACAGTCTATAAAAAATAATTAAAAAAAATAAAAATAAAATAAAATAATAATTTTATTTCAACAAAGATTCCTAAGGAACAAACCAAAAAAAATGAAGAAACTTGGATGGAGTAAAAAAAAAAGCATGCAGAAACTTTGTAGGAGCAGGAGCGAAAATAGAAATATATATATATATTTTCAAAAGGAAGCTTTACTAGAGCGGCAGCGAAAGGAGATAAAAAAAATCGATTATTATATCATGAAGAGGCTTTCTTGGAGCTGAAACGAGGAAAAAAATATATATTTGCATGAAGAGGCTTTGTTGGACATGGATGCAAAAAAAAAAAAAAAAAAAAAAGAGGAAAAAAAATTAAGACATACTGAAGCATCACTCGAAAAAGCATCAGAAGAACATCACTTATCAAGCTCTCAATGCATGAGCAGTTGTGATATTTTACAACCATCTAAAATGTGTAGATAATGATTTGGAATCACCATCATTATTGGAACATCAATCGGAGTATATTTATACAATATCATACGGATCTAAGCACAATGGTCTATACTCCACAGAAGAAAAAAGCCAGTTTTTTCAGTATTGTGAAGTTATACAACTATAGTACGAGCAGAAAGTATTTCGTTGTGTTGGCATCTACGGCCTCAAATCACAAGTGAAGAGTTAAGTCTTGCACTCATCGCAAGAGCAAGATTTCACCAAGTTTTGCGCCAGTGCAACACGAACTCTTGTCTCAAAAACGAGATACAATTATCCAAGAGACGTGTCAACATTTATAGCAGCCAGTGCAATAGCTGTCACAACGAAAAAAATAATTTGTTGTGCTGCAAGCAAGAAGACCTATTACAGCAACAAACACATAACTTGAAACTCGTGATATACTCATGAAGCATCGTTCATATTCAATTATGGAAAACTCTCGTCCGGCAACACCAAGAAAAACCTTGTTCGCAAGCATACTACCATACTGTTTCAATACGTAGCTTGGGGGCGTCAGAGTACAACTATGATACAACTGATCCAGGACACTCTTCTTAATCCACTAATAAATTGGGAATTAAGAGGGGGCGATGTTTGGACCATATATATTTGGAATGGTCTTAATAGGATCATCATCTCATTAGCCTTAAACAAAAATCTTGGTTCATGGGTTAAAGCTTAAGCCCATAAAAAGTTAAGAACCAAATCTGTTAGACTTTATTAAAGGTGTTTACATTCATCGTATCTTGAAAGGGGATGAATCTGTTCAATCCAAGAAGTTAGAATTAATCTAGATATATATTTGGTCCAAGTACGTTATTAACCTGGTCACCCAGAAATGAAGGAATGGATAAAGGTTAATTATTGGGCCAAATACATTTCTAAATGTCTAGATACATAATTCCGACTTAAATAATGATGAACCTGGACGGTATTTGGTCCAGGCGCGTCATCAAAATGAATGCAGACAGGTAATTTGCTGGATGTATACCCTCTATTACCTATAAATAGAGGAGGGATTTCAACAATAAAGGTATACAATTCTAATCCTTTTCTCTCCACTAAAACCTGTTTAGAGATCCTTACTCATTGAGGCATCGGAGTGCCTTTGCAGGTACCCCCCTCATTTTCTACATTCATTAAGAGTATTATAAAGCCAAGAGCATTGAAGAGATGAGGAGGATTTTTCCTATCATCAAGGACGCATCACGAGGAAAAGCTGTGGATCATCTCAACGGTCTACAAATCATCCATCAGGTATTAGTCTTACGCCATCCAAAGGTTAAGATTATATCATTTCTGTACAAATCTCGAGGAGTGTTGTAGGAACATTTTTGCTACAACAGTCCTTTATAGCTTTAGCGGTTTCCCAAAACCTTCTAGGAATCTATTTCCTTATATAGGAATAATACCTTTTCTAGGTATATTTCTTTATCTAGGTATATTACCTTGTCTAGGAAGTATTCCTTTTCTAGGTATATTTCCTTATTTATGAATAATACCTTGTTTAGGAATATTTCCTTATCTAAGAATACTGCCTAAAAATCAGTATTCCTTCCCAAATTACATTTCTATCCTCAATCGGTCTTGAGGATCATTAGTTCCCGGATAGAGGAAGATATACATGTATCAATTCCCCTGATACAGATTTCCACCAGGCGTTCCTCCGGTATGTCTTCGTGGAATTCCAACGTAAAATCTCTAAAGCGAGTAATATAATTTCCGATCTCTTCTCCTACCCTTTGGGTACACCTTCCTAAATCTATTGCCGTAACTCTCCTCTGAGGGGAATAGAATTTCTTCAAGAAAAGTTGCACCATAGCGGACCATGAGTTAATGCTTCCAGGTTTTAGGTTGTCATACCAAGTAAAGGCGTTGTCCGTCAACGACTTCGGGAATTCTCGCATACATAGATTTTCTTGAGCGTAGGAATTCATTGTTGATATGAAGCGGCTCACATGTTCTCGCGCATTACCTTTCCCTCCGTAAGTATTGAATACAGTGAGGTGTAATCTTCAGGGTACAGGTAGTCAGCGATCTCCGCGAATATGGTGGTCTTAACGAATCACAATTGTTGTGCTTCGTGATTCGGTAGTTTCTCTCGAGATATTTTGCGATTGCGTCTTTCGTCATTCCTTGAACATCATTCTTCGCGCTAACCATTCTAGAAGTTATCGCGTTTTGCTCTCTCGCCCTCTTCATAAGCCCGCGTAATTCCTGTTGCCTTCTAATGGACGCGTCTAACTCCTTTTGCATCTTGGACACCTCTTGTTCGCTCGTCTTAGCTATGGTATTTCCCTTTGAGGTCTCCCATTTCTTTTGAGATGCTCCCGCGCCTTGCACAATAGGTGTGGTGACCACTGCTCGGATCCGTATATCTTCGTCGCTTTCTCCATGTGCGTCTCTCATAGTACCATTGTCCAAGTTCGGGAGTACTCCGCCCGCTGGTACTTCCTGGCTCGCACTTGGGAGTATCATGCTGGAAAAGAGGCTAAGAACCTCCCACTATGGTCGCATTGTTCATAGGGTAAAACTTGGAAATGAGGAACTAGTCTTAATCACAGAAAGTACTCCCAAGGTATAAAGAGGTTTATGAGAAGTAATGGTGGATTAATTGTGTCTCGTAAGCATGCCTTGTTTCCCATTTTATAATAATCTTCCTTTCCCCTTCTTATGGATAAATGCCCATTAGACTAATATATTACAACATTGCCAATTTCCTCTTATCCAAGTCATTAAGGATTTAGGAAAATGGCTTCTCCTTCGTCCTAATACAAATCCCAATCAACTCAAGGCTATCTTTTTTAGACTAGGCTTAATCCATTATCACATGGACTAAGCCTAGTCCCCTTATCCATCAAATGGGATACCTTTAATATACTAAGGGGCTACCTCTTTTTGGATTGATTATTTTCATGTATCAACATCGGTTAAACCAGATCCTTTAAGTCATGACTAGCAATGTTAGGAAACAACCACAAGGAGTCGACCCAGAAAGAGGGTTGTCCGAAAAAATAGGCTTACTAAAAGTCTTTTTGAGACTAAACATGTGCTTAAGGATTGAAACTATAATCATTTTGGTAATATTAACACTCAATTTACCAAAATTCAGACCCAATTAGCTTCCCTCACTAGCAAGGTTGTGAAATCGTGAAGTGACTGGTTTTTCTAGTTTGAGAATCGAATTGTATGTTGAATCATGAATCGCTGATTCATGGTTAATTTTTGTAGAGTAGAAATTTATTATACCTCAAATAATTATCAAGGCTGGGATATTACAAGCATATTGATAATTGTGATATAGTATATTCAGTAGACGTTCATTAGATATCAAAAAGCATGCGGCTGGCACAATGGATAAGGGGTCACTCAAGTGCACGAAAGGTCTGCAGTTCGAATCTTGGTAAGTGTTTTTTGAGAAGCTACTTAATAATAGTAATGAAAAGGAGGGAAAACAACTTCAATCCTGGTAACTTAACAATAATATGAAAATGAGGGAAAGCAACTTGATTCTGATATTCGTATTTTAAATTCATGGTTCGTGTAAATTCGATTCACCCTTACGAGTCGAATCGAGTTGACTGAGAAGTTTAAGTTTTGGTATGGTGCTGAGAAAGATTTTTTAAAGCAAAGAAATAGAGAAGATCAGTTAAGTTTAAATGATATACATACTACATATTTTTATCAAAAATCCAATTTTAGGAGGAGAAGAACCCAGATAGACTCCATTCAAAATAGTGTAAGTGTCTGGCTTACTGAGAGAACAAAAATAGTTGATGAGTTGTTAAAGCATTTTTTTCTAACACGAGCAAAACAACCAATCCTAATAATCCTGTTAGGTATTTAAACAATGTTCCTGCTTGTATTACATCTATTGATAATGCTATGCTCATTGCCACTCCTACTCATGATGAAATTAAAAAAAAAATGTTTGATATGAAACCCTGGACTACCCCAAGGCCTGATAGTTTTCCTGCTGGTTTCTACCAGTTAATATGGGACACTGTAGGATATGATGTAGTTAATATGGTTAAGTCTTTTTTGAGTCTCATCATATATTGAAACAACTTAATCATAATTTCACCACTTGAATGAGGCTTTTTGCTACTAAACTAGAGTTTTTCTAAAGGTGTGGCCACTGCTTTAAAGGTTAAGGTCACTAACGATCCAGTTAAGTACCTTGATATACCCCTTCAATGGGGAAGAATCTCCATTAATAACTTTAATGAGTTAGATGACAAACCTGCTAATAGAATGCAGTGATGGAAAAGTAAAACTTCAAATATGACAGGTAAAACAACTCTTATTAGATTGATGCTAAATCCAGTATCTAATCATGTGATGTCCATGCTAAAACTTCCACAAGGACTGATAACTAGGCTTAATAGATACAAAAAAAAATTATTTGGGGCGGGTGGGTGGGTGGTGATAAGGATAAAAAGAGTTTATACAAGGTGAAATAGGACAAGGTATATAGACCTATAGAACATGGTGGGTTAGGAGTGAGAGACCTTGATCTTAATAATCTGGCTTTATTAGCGAAAATGGCTTGTGATTTTCCATCCGGAGTCCGAGGTTACTAGATTTTTAATGGCCAAGTACTACGCAGATAGTGATTTTTGGTTATGTGATGCTAAAAAGAGATGCTTTACTAGCTGGAGGAGTATCCTCAAAGGGTGAGATGCGGTTAAAGAATGCTTTAGATGGCATATAGGAAATGTTGCATCTATTGAATTTGTGGGATGACCCTTGGACGTCAAATTTGCAACTTTTTGTTATTCCCAATACTATTAATCTAATTGTTCCTGCTATGAAGGTTAAAGATATTTTGGATACACCTAATATATGTTGGAATTTGACTGATATAAAGGGAAACATATATTGAACACACCTAATATATGTTGGAATTTGACTGATATATTTTGGACACACATAATGTAAAGGGAAATGGAATTGGTATTGATGTTGGTGATAATGTGAGTTGTTGAGAACTGGAATGAGCTGCAGTTTGAAATGATTTTGGTGGTGATTTGAGGTAGTTGTGAGATGAGTTATGAGGTTAAGAAGAAAGACGGTGTTATTTTGATAGAATGGATGAGGGATTGCAAGTGATTATGAAGATGGTAGTGCTAATATGGTTGTTCTGGTAGAGCTGAAGTTGGTGTTTTTGGTTGTACAAATGTTCATGGGTTCTAGTGGAGTTGTGCTGCTGCATATGAGCTGTTGACTGAATATAACAACTATGGTTTGCTGTGGATGAGTTACAGGGAGGAGCATGCTTGTATGTTTAAATTGTAGGAAATGTTAAATGATATTTTCGGTACGCACTATGTAGTGGGGTGTTGGTGGTTTCTAATGATTTTGAAATCAAAATGGTCTGAGGCAGTGGTTGAATTTAGAGTGGATGTTGTTGAGTTGTGTTTGAAGCGAGAACTGATGATATTAGTTGAGTTGATTGTGTTGTGGTTGAGATCTTGAGGGTGATGATGGGTTAATGTGAAGAGATGATGGTATTAATGAAGCTGAGTCATTTGATCTAGTTACAGGAAATGACAGACTAGCATGGTGTTAATGTTGCAGTGAAGAGTAGAGATTAAGATGCTTTGGAATTGAGTGTTATGCAGCTGCATTAATGATGTTGGGTTGTTGTTTCTTCTGCAATGCAAAGAGGGAGTAGTGGCTGCGAGATAGAAAGAAGTTGCAGCTGGTAATGCAATAGCTGAAGGTTGCAAGACCAGATATTGCACCATGATGGTGCATCACTACTTCTAAAGCGCCATCATGGCGCGACTTTGTGTTTGGTCGTTGCATAATGGCTTTGGATTGGCAAATCAGACTAGAGCCGAGTCAGGACAGTTGAGGCCCGAATCCCTTGACCGTTAGTATAACTCCGGTAAAGAGTTACCGACGACAGATTTTCCGGTCAACTGAGATGACTATTCTGGACGATTTCCGGCCAACTTCCAACCACTTTTTTGTATCTCCGACTGTGTATTTTGGGGGCAGAATTTCTACACGGGTTTTCCTTACATATGGGCTTGGTGGATTTGTATCTTATGGACTTTTGAGTACTTGACCTAGTTTTTGAAACAAAAGAGATATAAAAGGAAAATTCTTCTACTTCTTTTGGAATCATGTGTTCAATTACTACTTGGAGCTTTGGAGAGCCGTATAAGCAATATGCTTATAGGGTTTGCTTGTTTATTATCTTCTTCTTTCAATTATGTTTGCGAACTCCATAGCTATGAGTAGATATGTTTTTATTATTGGTTAAAGAATAAGTTGGAACCCCAAACATGTTATTTGTTCAATGAATTAGTACTGCCGAGTCCCAAATCGATTGAGTTTATTTTCATATTTATTGCCTAGATTAGGGTTTTCAGTACGTAAATGTTAAATAATTCTGATTATAAGTAGCATACTTATGAATAGTGCTTGTAGTGATATATCATACTAGTCATAAGTGGATCATAATCTTTGCTGAATTGGATTAGCTTTTACATGTTCAATTACTTTGATTATCCTGATTTGATAGAACCTAATGCATCTAGGGAATTAAACTATATAAGTGCGCTTTCCACACTAGGTTGATTTATATAGAAGTCATGCTTGCATCATTTTATGTAAGTGTATTGAAATCAGAAATTAGCGGGGCATTCTTGCGAACAAGGTATCTTACGGCTTTTGAAAAAGTCGAGAGATTGAATTATCAATTCTAGTTATTTAAAAAAATACATTCATGTGGATGAAAACAGATCCTTGACCAATGTTTTCATCTGATTACTTACTTCCAACTATTTGCTTTGCTTTCTATTTAGTCTTTACACAAAATTGGTCAATTATCCCAATAACGACAATTCTTGGGTGAAAAAGCCATGTAAAATTTGATACTGTTTAAATGGACGAGAATGTAAAAATAGCCAAGATGTAAACAGTTTCATCCTACACATTTTCAAATATTTTTTCTTATTTTTTATTTACATCAGGATGCATCCAGTTTCACCCTTGCTATTTTTTAAGTTTAAGCCAGGATAAATCCGAATACATTCTTGCTAGCTACTCCCTCCGTTCCATTTTAGATGATGTTTTAGGGTTATTTTTTTGTTCTATAATACTCGAAAGTTTTCATATTTTTCCACAAAACTACCAATAACGCATTTACATTGTGTCTTGGAACTATAAGTTTATTTTTAAATGCACTAATAACATTTAATGTATGAAGACTTTTCTCAAGGATATAGATGGAAAATCTTCATATCTCTCTCCATTTCTTAATCTGCGTGAAAACTGCAAAAACATCATCTAAAATGGAACAAAGGGAGTATTTTTTTGGTGTCCATTTCAACCATACTAACTTTTATTCGTCCATTAGAACCATGTTTTAAAAATATTTGGGCAATTGACCCAATTTCTCTAGCTTTTATTACTTATAAATTGTGAAAAGTCTCCCTCGTTACTTAGGAATATGAAATCGAATAACAACAATAGCCTCCTGTGGAACGATTTTTTTTGACATAGACTTCATTAATATTTTGTTGTGCGAGGAAGTAATATAATTTTGACGCACTGCGACAAGAAAACCAAGTAAGCAGTAATCAAGACAATACCAAACCCTAAAGAAGAGAACGTACCGCTTGTAAAAACGAGACGAAGGATTTCTTCTTTACATCTTGCACGAGTTATAAGAAGAAATGCAGAGCTCTTGAGAACGAAAGGAAAAGAGAGAAATGAAATGTTGTATAGAATTTGGGAAAAGAAGCATCTAATGGAGTGAAAACATATTGAAAACACTTGGCCCAAGGAAAATCTCTTGTAAAGTCCCCAAAATTGTTTTTCCCGCCCCTCTGATAAAACAGGTCACAAAGAAGAATTAAGGCAAACGTGACGAAAATCTAAAGACGTGGAAACGGTTAAAAAAAAAAATTAAAGTATTTTTCCCATCACACCCTTGATAAGATGGAAAAGGAGCAAAATGCAGATAAAAAATATTTGACCGCAACATGGATGCATCTTGAAAGATGAAACAAGATAAGAAGACAAGGTGAGGAACACAACTCATCAGTTCTTAATAATTGTTTGCATAAGATATGTAACTGCCGTATTGATAGACTTTTTTTTTTTTTTTTTTTTTTT